>NC_043979.1:34810718-35015718 GCF_902148855.1 Sphaeramia orbicularis | reverse complement strand
CGGATTTGGCCCCCGGGCCGCATGTTTGACACCTGTGCAATAAAGGCTCCAGTTTCAAAGAGCTGGAATTTTCTGCCAATTATTTAATGGTTCAGACTTTACAGGGTTAACTGATTTATGAAAAATGATAAATAATCTTCAGCTGATAACTTGGTAAACTTGGTGTTCGTTTGAAATCCCTTGAAATTTCACATTCTTTGTTTTTAGTATGAAGCAAAATGTGTTTTTGTCAATATTTAGTTTGTAATTTGAGTATTATATTTTAATTATTGTCATTAGATTTCATAAGTTGGACATTATTGTTTTTCTATGTGTACACACACAAACATAGACCAGAGCTGTTTTCGCCACCACCCGATCCAGTTGTTTGCGTCAGTATCAGACCGATACCTGACACCAGTATCAGCGTCCCGGAGGTTAATCTGTTGACATTCACAAGCAGGTTTACACAAAAATCATCTCAGTGTAGTTCCAGCCATGCAAGTTTCTACTTTCCACTGTTAACTGATGAAGGAGGAAGTGCAGGAAATTTACCACTGGATCATTTTTCCAGCTTCATAGTCACTATATACAAGGAAATACCTGCACATTCACTCCCCTAATTTACATTTGTTCTATCCAGTCCACTTTATTTATATAGCACATTTAAACAACAAGAATATTTCCAATGTGCTGCTCATAGAATCGTAAATACATAAAACAAATAAAAGAAAATACACTAAAAACAATTTATAAGTACATGAAACTAAAACAATGCTATAAATAAAACAAAATCAAATAGTTAAAAGTAATAAAATAAATTAAAGACACAGACGACTACACAATTTCTTAGTTCTATTACAGCAACTTTTCTGAATTCTTTGTCACAGTTGTTCAATTTCATGTTTTTTTCCCCTCAGACTAGGATTGGGGTTTACTACATGTTAGGGATGTTATGTCGATATTGGCATAAAAATTTAATATACAATTTTAGAATTTTTTTTTTTTTTTCTTTTTTGGATTTAGTGATTTGTTCCGAACATGGAATGAAATTTAACATATTTGCAAACTAGCAAAACATACATAATAATACAAATATCAAGAATCATAACAATCTTAGACAGAAGAACAGCACAAAAGTTTCATTTACATGCCTGAAAAGGGGTGGGAAGAAGTGCAATTTATTTAATTCCACCCCCCTCTCCCTAAAATGTTATGAAGACAGAAGAGATTAAATGTATTCTTTAGGTACTGAAAGACATTTCTGATACTCAATAGTACATAATCAATTCAGTTGGTGCAGTGAAAGTACATTGTAAAAAAAAAAAAAAAAATTCCTGTTGTTTTTACGAAAAAAAAAAAGAAAACTGGCAGCTTTGGTTACTAGAACAATTCTGTAAAAAACACATCAAACGTAAACATATTTATAGAGTAACATGTAAATTTAACATATTACACATGTATATTTAACATTGGATTTAAATGGTCTGCACTTATATAGTACATTTTCATGGTGCTCAAAGGGCTTTACAAAACCACTAGGCCATACTGGGAGCAATTTAGGGTTCAGTGTGTTGCAAGGACACTTTGACATGTGCACAGTCGGAGCCAGGATTTGAACCGCTGACCCTTCAGTTATTGGACGACCCACTTTACCAACTGAGCCATAGCATGTTTAAAATGTTAAGTTGTTAAATGTTTACTTTTTTATTACTTTTTGTCTTAAAAAAAAAAAAAAGCAAATAGGCTGTTATTTCAACATTGTGGTCTTGCAATTTAAACTGCAACACATTGTTTTTCAATTTACAGTTTTATTTTCTCAAACAATAGAAATGCGTAATTTCTACATACAAATCTGGTTTTGTTAACATACTCTTCCTGTAAACTAAAAATTTCATTTAATCGTTTACGCAAAAATGACATGGACAACCATTGGACGACCCATTGTTCCAACTGAGCCATAACATGTTTAAAATGTTAAATTGTTAAATGATTAATTTTTTAAAATTACTTTTTATTTAAATAAAAAAAAAAAAAGCATATAGGTTGTTATTTCAACATTGTGGTCTTGCAATTTAAACTGCAACACATTGTTTTTCAATTTACAGTTTTATTTTCTCAAAACAATATAGAAATACCATTTCTACATACAAATCTGGTTTTGTTAACATACACTTCCTGTAAACTAAAAATTTGATTTAATCGTTTACGCAAAAATGACATGGACGACCATTTGACGACCCATTGTACCAGCTGAGCCATAACATGTTTAAAATGTTAAATTGTTAAATGTTTACTTTTTTTTATTGCTTTTTTATTTAAAAAAAAAAGCATATAGGCTGTTATTTCAGCATTGTGGTCTTGCAATTTAACTCTTTCAGTGCCATGGGCCGATTAAATCGGCTTTACGAATACAACCTGTAAAGTGCCACGGGCCGATCAGATCGGCTTTGGAGAACACGCCACATTTGTGTACAAACAAACCATCCACCCCCATTTCTTTCTCACATTTCGATGACGTTCTTTCTGTGTCCCCCTTTTGAGACCAATCAGATGGGAATTTGAGGTCACGCGACTGAATAATATTTTTATATCTTTTTAATGTTTCTTATTCTCCGGTGTTTCATCAGAGGGAGCCCTCCATGCCAGGGGGCGGCTGTGGACTCCGGGGGCTGTGGCGCCTTCTCTCACTGGGGTCCGCTCCTTTCTGGTGGGTGGGGGTCCCAGTTGGCCCTCTCCCACTAGTTGGGATGCGGGGCTGTGTTGCTGGTGCCTGGTCGCCGGGGTCGGCGGCTGCCTCCTGGTGCGGATGGCTCCCTGAGACAGCGCCTCCTAAATTGACGTTTTACTTTTACTTGTACATTTTTGTTCTGGTCTACCCGTGTTCAGTCAGTCTTCTTAAGTATGTGTGAGCTTGTGGGTTTGCATGTATATGTGTGTGTGTGTGCGGGTGAGTGGGTGGGTGGGGGGCGGTACTGATTTTTAAACTGATATGTAAAGCACTTTGTGCTACAGTTGTTAATGTATGAAAAGTGCTATATAAATAAAGATTATTATTATTATTATTATTATTATTATAAATTATGCAAATTACGATCAATAATGAATCGGTTGCGTCCGGTGCGTTTTGAATCTAATCAGCAATCAGTCGGATGTTACCGAGCGGTTTCCTGCAGGATTCTTCAAATATTATAAAAAAAAAAGCGAAATACTGAAAAACGGCCAAATTCTGTGGCACTTTTAAGGCTTATTAGCCACTTAACTGTCTGGCACCGAAAGAGTTAAACGGCACCACATTGTTTTTCCATTTACAGTTTTATTTTCTCAAACAATAGAAATGCGTAATTTCTACATACAAATCTGGTTTTGTTAACATACACTTCCTGCAAACTAAAAATTTGATTTAATCGTTTACGCAAAAATGACATGGACGACCATTGGACGACCCATTCTGCCAACGGAACCATAACATGTTTAAAATGTTAAATTGTTAAATGTTTACTTTTTTATTACTTTTTGTTAAAAAAAAAAAAAAAGCATATAGGTTGTTATTTCAACATTGTGGTCTTGCAATTTAAACGGCACCACATTGTTTTTCAATTTACAGTTTTTTTTCTCAAACAACAGAAATGCGTAATTTCTACATAAAAATCTGGTTTTGTTAACATACTCTTCCTGTAAACTAAAAAAATTGATTTAATCGTTAACGCAAAAATGACATGGACGACCATTGGACGACCCATTGTACCAACTGAGCCATAACATGTTTAAAATGTTAAATGTTTACTTTTTTTTATATTACTTTTTTGTTTTTAAAAAAAGCAAATAGGCTGTTATTTCAACTTTGTGGTCTTGTAATTTAAACGGCATCACATTATTTTTTAATTTGCAGTCTTATTTTCTCAAAACAATATAGAAATCCATCATTTCTACATACAAATCTGGTTTTGTTCACATACTCTTCCTGTAAAAACTACAGCTATATTTGATTTAATCTGAACTACTTTTTATTGTATTTTCACTTACAGTTTTTTCTGTTGCAATTTAACAGCTTTTTGGTGTTAATTCTCCATCATTTTTACAGTGTGTCAAAGTTTAGGATCCAGCTTTCCTCACATGTCTGTTAGAGTTTTACTTTTTGCCAACTTTGACCATTGTCCTCTGTAGTTTCAGTTTTAGTTTGAGTCTGATAAAAGCTGTTTGGATGCCGTGGTGTGATTCTCTCCGAATGCCTCATTTGCATCGGCTGAAATTAGATTATATTTGCATATGATTCAAGTATGGCTTCACCTTTGCTCAGACTGTTGAAGGTAGAGCTCCTCCTTCAGCCCACGCACACATATACATCCAACCTGTGTAAATCGATCACAGATCCTCGAGTGCTCAGCCTGAGTCCAGACCCATAAGCTGTTTGTCCCACAATAGCTTCTGAGCCTGTAGGTCTATTTCCACCCGTCTGCAGTGGGGGGGATCTCTCCTCACTGCTGCTATTTAAAGGTAGAGGATTGTTCCACATGCCCCTGACCACCCACTCAAATGTAGCCTGGATGACTCTACTTGACCCGTGTTTGTGGGGAACAGAGGGTCCTACTATCCCCCACCCACCTGCCCCCTCGGCCTCATGTGTTTGGTCCAGAGTGACATTTTGGTTCCACATGAAACCCAACGCCGCTGATTTAAGCTCTGATGACACTAGTGAGGCCCCGGCTTTTAGTCCAAAGCTGCTCTGTGTTGAGCTATAGGGAGGGGTTCTGTGTGTGTTGAGCTGGGGTGGGCGTCGGTGGGCCCGCTGGTGTCTATGTTCAGGCGGGGGGGCTTTAACATCAACATGTGACCAGCTTTTGTTGTTATGACTTGTTTTGCATTCATAGCCATCCTGTATGCTCTCATTGTTTTGTTCTGCTTCACGTCTCATTTTAGTGTATGTATCTGCAGGAGTCTGTCAATATATAGGGGTTATAATTACCACGCCCCCAACCCCACCCCCCACACCCCCCCCGAAGGGGATGCAAGGGGTATTGATTTTGTTTCAGTTTGTTTGTTTCTTTGTTTTTTAACACTATAGCAGCAAAACTATTGGTTGAATTCATACCAAATTATGTTTATAGACTGTCTGTGACCCAGAAGAGGTCTGATTACATTTTGGGAAAAGTAGGTCAGAGTTTAAATTTTTTATGAATTTTCTATTTTTTTTTTCCTATTTACTTATAATGGGTGAAATTTCAAATGTCTGTAGCAGCAAAACTATTGAACTGCTGGTTGAATTCATACCAAATTATGTGTATAGATTGTCTGTGACCAGAACAGTTCTGATTACATTTTGGGAAAAGTAGGCCAAAGTTTAAATTTTTTATGAATTTTCCTTTTTTTTTTTTTTTTTTTTTTTTTTTCCATTTACTTACAATTGATGAAATGCAAATGTCTCTAGCAACAAAGCTATTGGTTGAATTCATACCAAATTGGGTTTATAGATTTCCAGTGACCCAGAATAGATGTGGTTACATTTTGGGAAAAGTAGGTCAAAGTTTTAATTTTTTATGAATTTTCCATTTTTTTCCCCCCCCATTTACTTACAATGGGCGAAATTTCAAATGTCTGTAGCTGCAAAACTATTAGTTGAATTCATACCAAATTATGTTTATAGATTGTCTGTGACCAGAACAGTTCTGATTACATTTTGGGAAAAGTAGGTCCAAGTTTAAATTTTTTATGAATTTTCCTTTTTTTTTTTTTTTTTTTTTTTTTTCCCATTTACTTACAATTGATGAAATGCAAATGTCTGTAGCAGCAAAACTATTGGTTGAATTCATACCAAATTGGGTTTATAGATTTCCAGTGACCCAGAAAAGATGTGATTACATTTTGGGAAAAGTAGGTCAAAGTTTGAATTTTTTATGAATTAGTCAAATGTTGTGTTTTTTTCCATTTACTTATTATGGGCAAAATTTCAAATGTCTGTAGCAGCAAAATTATTGGTTGAATTCATACCAAATTATGTTTATAGACTGTGACCCAGAACAGTTCTGATTACATTTTGGGAAAAGAACAATATGAAATTTCTTAAGAGATGCATTTAGAATTTTATCAATATTCCGCCTGTTACTAAATATTTTGAGTATTTGTAGATCCACTGTGATCTGTAAGTTGTGAAGCACATGTATAAATGATAAACTGAGGCGTAATATTGTTAAAATTACACTTATTTTTCTTAAGAATTTTCAGGTCGTTCATATTTGTTCATGTTGTGTTCAAGTACAGTTCATAGAAGTAAACATTTTCATTACGGAATTTTACTTTTTTCACTCAAAAACATAGAGAAAACTTTGGTGCAGACATTATTTATAAGTTCTTAACCTATTATTTATATTCTTTTACTGGTCCGGCCCACTTTAGATCATATTAGGCTGAATGTGGCCCCTGAACTAAAATGAGTTTGACACCCCTGATATAGTATATAAAGGCAAAATCAAAAATACTCAAAAACGGCCAAAATAGGCTCAGACCCTTAAGGGTTAATATGGTTGTTAATCTTGAATCCAGCTTTTTAAGATTAATATATTTTCTTATTTCTCAATTTGTTAGTGAAAATGTCATCCAGACTGACCAGTAACACAGCAGTAGTTAAAGGAGCACCGGATACTGAACATGGTTTTTCATGTACTAGTCTTAAACACGGAGATTGTTTTGTTCCTGACTGACCATCCAGTCTTTGTTTCTATTTATTTTTTGTGTCCATTGTGTGATTAAAATTGATTTTTTTCTTCTGTGTTTTGTGTTTTTCAGGACTCCATTAATGCACTGGCTCATGACTTGAA
Organism: Sphaeramia orbicularis; assembly: GCF_902148855.1. Classification (NCBI taxonomy): domain Eukaryota; kingdom Metazoa; phylum Chordata; class Actinopteri; order Kurtiformes; family Apogonidae; genus Sphaeramia; species Sphaeramia orbicularis. Next base: position 35,008,924 of record NC_043979.1, on the reverse strand, counting down.
CTATCCTGCCCTGAGGAAAAACAAAAACATAGACGCATTTCTGAACCGATGTAAGAGCTACATCACGTTTGGGGATTGTGTAGATGTGGACAAGGTCAAGAGTGTTGTGATCAGCTTTAAAACAACCTGAAAAGATATTAAATACACACCAGAGCACACTGGAAATGGGGATTTAACGTTATGTGAGTTAATTGTTATAAAACCTAATAAATAAAATAAGGAGTAGCTGAATCCAATCCCACAGTGAGTGCACTATATATTCAGTTAGCAGCTGTTAACCCTCTGGTATCCCATCCAGCAAGGCCCTTACTAAGCACCAAGTGTGCCTTTTTGGCACACTTGTGGAATAATGTCCAACAAATTTTCATACAGTTTGTTTTGAATTCTTTTACACTTTTTTCTATTTCATCAACTTGAGCCGTAAATAAAAATACCAAATACTCAATAATTGTCACATCTTTTAACCCTTTAAATGTTGTGTTTGTAATGTAAACAAACCATTTTTTTGGATGCAAAAAACTTTTTTTTTTCTTCAATATACTACATAAAAAGTGGATCACATATTATTTGATTTTTGCAGCCTGACATATGTCAATGATGAACTCCAACATCAGTTAATTTGCATTATTATTTTTGGCGCTAGGTCAAATGTTCAAAAATACTAGCATCTGTCACCAAGTGTGCGTAAAATACACACCTATAAATCAAACTGTTAAATATTTTATATTGATTAATTTTTCTGCTCTAATTTGATTTTATTTTTGTAAATCAAGGTCAGCCCTAATCATACATATCAAATGGAAGAAATAGTGCGTTTTAGGCACACTTGGGAGACAGATGCTAGTCTTGTAATTTTCTTTTGTTTACAATGTGCACATTTTAGTCGGTGGCCAGAATTTTAAAGATCATGCAAAAATGAACAACTTTTGAATTCTAACCTTATTTAAATTGTAAAAAATAATATGAAGTTCTTTAAAACGAAGTGCAAAGTGTGCATAAAAGGCGCACCCGGATACCGGAGGGTAAATAGACGAGGTTAAAGATTAGGTTTTTGCCTCCAGTTTGAAATTATTATGAATATAGAAGGCTGATTTCCTGCCCTTTCCGGTTGTGCCCTGTGGGACCTGCTGTAACTTCAGAAGAACTAAGAAGCGTGGTCAGTGGTGAGAGAGAAATCATTCTTTGATCCTGTTTGAAGTGTGTCACCATTTGCACATGTGACGTCTGTTGGTTTAAAAGGTTATTTTATGAGCCAAGAAAGTTGCAGTTTGTTGTAAGGATAAGTAAAGGTTCGTCTAGTTTGGACATCTCTGCGACCTTTGACTGTGTAGTCTGTCTATTTATGAATTTGATACTTAACCCTCCGATATCCAGGTGCGCCTTTTAGGCACACTTTGCACTTCGTTTTATAAAACTTTACATTATGTTCACAATTTAAATAAGGTTAGCATTCAAAAGTTGTCCATTTTTGGATGATCTTTTAAATTCTGGCCACCTACTAAAATGTGCACATTGTAAACAAAAGAAAATTACAAGACTAGCATCTGTCTCCCAAGTGTGCCTAAAACGCACTATTTCTTCCATTTGATATGTATGATTAGGACTGACCTTGAATTACAAAAATAAAATCCAATTAGAGCAGAAAAATAAATCAATATATCATTTTTAATAGTTTGATTTTTAGGTGTGCATTTTACGCACACTTGGTGACAGATGCTAGTATTTTTGAACATTTGACCTAGCGCCAAAAATAATAATGCAAATTAACTGATGTTGGAGTTAATCATTGACATATGCCAGGATGAAAAAATCAAATATGTGATCCACTTTTTATGTAGTATATTGAAAATAATTTTTTTGGTGTTTTTTTTGCATCCAAAAAATGGTTTGTTTACATTACAAACACGGCATTTAAAGGGTTGAAAAAAGTGACAATTATTGAGTATTTGGTATTTTTATTCACGGCTCAAACTGATGAAATAAAAAAGAAATGTAAAAGTATTAAAAACAAACTGTATGAATTTTTTTTGGACATTATTCCACAAGTGTGCCAAAAAGGCACACTTGGTGCTTAGTAAGGGCCTTGCTGGACGGGATACCGGAGGGTTATAATCAGTTCTACAACAAAATATGACTTTTTTGACTTCATTTGACAAACATCATGTGTAAATAATGGCATAATTCTAACAGGATCCAAAAATGACTTATCAGTCACCCCTTAATACAATATGATTTTTTTAAGGTCCCAAATGGAAGGGGTACTATTTAAGATCTATAGGTAAAATGTTTGTTTATTTATTTATTTATTTATTTAGAACATGCAAAAAAACAAATGTATAAAACAAAAGTATAAAAAGTTCATTATAATTTTCGTTATATTTAGTAGTAGTAGTAGTAGTAGTAGTAGTAGTAGTAGTAATAGTAGTTTATTCGGTCGTTATTTCTTTAAACAACAAACAAAAACAACATATCCATTATTCCATATACAATGCGACTGAAAGGGTTTAGGCTGAAGTAAAGGCTTATTTTCCCTAACCCAATTTAACACAATGTTTCCACAAGAAAACAAACAAAGATTAAAAAAAAAAAAAAAAATCAGTGTAATCATTGCTAAATATTAGGGGTGTGTATTGGCAAGAATTTGGCGATACGATACAAATCACAATACTAGGATCAAGATACAATATATCGTGATATATCACAATACTGGTAACAAGATGGTATTTTTTATTTTGTTTCTTTTTTTAAAAGATTATTTCCTGGAAAACCTTATAGTGCTGTATTTGGATAAAGTTTTAACATGCGGCTTTATTACTAAAAAAAATCACACAAATAAATAAATAAATAATGTTTTACAGACATAACAGTTGAAGATCCTGCTTAAATGTTCATAGTAGTAGTAGTATTTGTGTGCACAATAAAAAAGAAAAAGAAGGAACGAAAAAAATATAATAAATTGCAGTAGTAGTAGTAATTTTATTTGTCCATTTAACAGAACATGATATATACAGTACATATATACAGTTTGGATTTTTATATTAAACATGGGCAAAAAGGTGTCAGCTGAAGCAACAGTTTATTTATGCCTACCCTATTTACAAAAAGGAAAGTTGCAGAAACAAAACAAGATAACAAGATAGCACAGTTTTAAACAATAATTTAAATAAACAAATAATTCAATCTAAGCAAAATCTTAGCCTTATACTGATAATTGGCTTACTTTATCCTAATATTTTATATCCATTGACTACCTTAGTTTGAAACATCCTTTTAAATATAGTGACTGATGTGCATGTTTTTAATTCTTTATCGAGGTTCTTCCATAATTTTACTCCAATTACACAAATGCATTTGCCTTTTGTGTTGAAGATACAAAAATCCCCAAGAGGTTATAAAGTAATTTCACCCCAATTTGCAAAAGTAAGTTCATAGCCGGACACAATCCAAATCCACATGAATATATAACATTAATCTGATAGTGTTCCCAGCTGTACAGAGTGTCTTCCCACCACTCTGAAGTATATACAGCAGACCCAGGATCCCAAACCTGAACAGGTCCAACTTGATATGTCACATGTATGTTCTCCTGTGCAGATGAAAAGTCAGTGACCCAGCTGAGAGACCTGCAGGTGAAACTCGATGACTTTGATAAAGTCAAGCTGATTGGCAGAGGAGCGTACGGGGAAGTGCAGCTGGTGAGTGGAAATGCTTTGTTAGTGAATGGATTGTTCCCCTGGTGTTAACAGTTAAATATAGCAGCAGTGCAGTTGGATGTGGAAGGGCAGCAGAGTGGCTGACGTTCCTCCAGATGTGTCTCCAGAGAGCTCTGCAGTAAAAGACCTGAAGTGTGAACCACTAGAGGGAGCAACAGTCTGTGAATCAAACAAAACCTATTATTTGTGACATGTGCAACTTGATTTTGGTGTTTGAGGTTTAACGGACATTCCTTTTCACCCATAGTTAACCTGGAGTTCATGTTACAGGACCAGTATTAATTTCTTACAGTTTGTGGATGTGTGTTTCCTGTGCTGCTGGGAGCTACAGGAGGTTTTTTTGCTGCATCTCTTGCAGTTGAAACGTGTCAGGACAGGCACAGTGTGTAGGAGAGGAGTGACTGGTGCAGAGTGTAAATTCTGTTGTGGGGGGGGGGGGGGGGGGGGGGGTGCTTAGTGTGTTTGTTCTTCAAATCTTGTGTAAGCATGTCTTTCTATGGGTGTGTGCTGACAATTATGGGTTCCCCCTCACTGTGGCTCTGTCTGCCTCATGTTGGCGTCACTGAGACCTTCTTCCTCTTCTGCTCTTATTGTCCTTGTACTGTTATCAGTGTTTACACTCCTCCCCCTCCCCCTTTCACCTGCTCCTCCTCTGCTGCAGGTCCGTCATAAGGCCTCACAGAAGGTTTACGCCATGAAGCAGCTCAACAAGTTTGAGATGATCAAGAGGTCCGACTCAGCCTTCTTCTGGGAGGAGAGGCACATCATGGCCTTCTCCAGCAGCCCCTGGGTCGTACAGGTGTGCACATATACGCATATGCATACATATACACATATACATATACATGTACACATACATGTACACATACATATACATGTACACATACATATACACATACATATACATGTACACATACATATACATGTACACATACATATACATATACATATACACATACATATACATGTACACATACACATACATATACATGTACACATACATATACATGTACACATACATATACATGTACACATACATATACATATACACATACATATACATGTACACATACACATACATATACATGTACACATACATATACATGTACACATACATATACATGTACACATACATATACACATACATATACATATACGCATACATATACACATACATATACTTATATACATATACATGTACACATACATATACATGTACACATACATATAAACATACATATACACATACGCATACATATATACATATACACATACACATACATGTACACATTCGCATACATATACACATACATATACGCATACACATACATATATACACATACACACATATACTGTACATATACATACACATACATATACATATATACATGTACACATACACACATATACTGTACATATACATACACATACATATACATACATACATACATACAAATACATATACATATTCATACATATACAAATAGATGTACACATACAAATACATGTACACATGCATACATACATACATACAAATACCTATACATATTCATACATACACATACATGTACATATACATACACATACACACATATACACCTACACATACATGATTTTTTTTTTAAGGTGAACACTTGTGAAAGCAGGAAGCAGATTTGCTGCTCAGACAGTTTTTTTGTCTCTTAAATACACTCTGATGATAATATGAGTCACACATCCCATTTAATGAAATTCCATAATAATACGGATAAATCTTTTTACTTTTCATCAGCATTATCCTATCTTAACTACTGATAACTAAACAAGCAAAATGATGTAAAATTACATTCCTTAAAAATCCAGATTTTATTGTTTGCTGCAATCAAAGCAATAACAAATAATTGTGAAGCAGTGTGGGATCATGGGGGTTTTGATATTCACCATTACCAGGAAAATAACTGAGGTAGAAATAAAATAATTACAAATCAGGCAGTAAAAAAGATTTTATAGTTTTACTCACAGCATGTTATTTCCCTTAAAAATCTACCAATCACATATGGACTGTAATATTAAATTTATTAATAGATTTATTTGAATTTGCATATAAGTACATACATCAGCAAAATGCACCACATATCATAGTTTAGAATTGTCATTTTTAGATATTTTAATGCAGAAATGTTACATATTATATCACTAACTGTGGATGTAACAGAGTTTTTGCAACAAAGTTCAAGAAATAATGAATTCTATGTTATGATATGCATGTATTGATTCATCTTTCAGCTCTGTATTCCCATCATGTCATGCAGCGGGGTAATAATGTTGGATTTTGGCATCGAGTCCGAGATAATAACATATGAGTCATGTTTACTGTCTGTCTGAGAGCCACTGGCACCCTCACGTACTGGCACCTCAATCTGTATCAAAATGGTGGTATGAAATCCTAACTAGGGCTTTGAGATGACTTGTGTTTACTGTCTCCAAGCTGTGCTGTGCTTTCCAAGATGACCGTCACCTCTACATGGTGATGGAGTTCATGCCTGGAGGAGATCTGGTCACGCTTACCATGAACTATGACATACCAGAGAAGTGGGCTCGATTCTACACGGCTGAGGTCGTACTCGCGCTGAACGCCATCCACTCCATGGGCTTCATCCACCGTGATGTTAAACCTGATAACATGCTGCTGGACCAACACGGACACCTCAAACTGGCTGACTTCGGTACATGTATGAAGATGGACGAGGTAGGATGTGTTTCTAGTTCCTTCAGATTTCACTCCCTGTTTTCTTTTTCAAACCTCTCAAAGCAGACAGATTTAGAGTGTTGGAGCTCTAATGCGCCCCCAAGTGTTCAGAATGTGCATTAAACGTCAGTGCAGCAGTTGCATCAGGTTGTTTTTTGCGAGACCTCAGACGTTATTGTGTTAAATTACCATTCCGGAGCGCAGGGATCCTGTCTCTGGTGTGGTTCAGGAAGTGTTTTTTTCCACCTTTTGTTTTGACCACAGCAATTTGAAAATAGCCGGTTCACAAGCAGCCTGACACATTTGAGCTCTCTGAAAATCAACTAAAAGATGAAAATGTGTCACGTTATTCCTCCATACGACACAAACATCTACTAGAGCGTGTTTTTTTTTTTTTTTTGTTATATCAAAGAGAAAACTGTTTACATTGCGGTCGTGGTGGGACCCTTGTAGTCTTTTGTTTTTCTGTGGGTTTCTTAAAAAAAAATCTAGCCTTTTATTGTGACTATTATTCCATTTTTTCTTTGTCTGTCTGTTAAATGTTACTTCTTGTCTACAGACGGGTATGGTGCACTGTGACACCGCTGTAGGCACTCCAGACTACATTTCCCCTGAGGTGCTCCAGTCCCAGGGAGGTGATGGTTACTATGGTCGGGAATGTGACTGGTGGTCTGTAGGAGTCTTTATTTATGAGTTGCTGATTGGTGAGTGGCATAATATTCTGCCATTTTATTTATTTCTAACAAAATATCAAGATAACATGATGTGCCATCTGAAGTATGATTAACCCATAAAGACCCAGTGCTACTTTTATGCCAGTTCCCAAATGAATTTTTCTCTCTATTTAACCTTTTTGAAAGGGGTTATATTTTGCTAAACCCACTTTTATTAGTTTTTGGTACATTTTATTTGTGTATTTGCACCATAATAGTTCAAAAAGTTTGAATTTGAACCCTCCAGGTGCTGCAAAACTATCTTTATATTAATTTTAGCAAAAATCAACTGGATTTCTACAACCTGTTTTGATTTCTGCTTAATTTGTTACGTCTATAACTAGTTACGACATTTGGACATATAAGGTCAAGACTTCCGACAAACATTTCTCTGAATATGCCGTAATTGTTTGTCAACAGCAGCGGTCGTAGTCCATACTGAAAATTAGGGGTGTGTATTGGCAAGAATCTGGCAATACGATACAAATCACAATACTAGGATCACGAAACAATATATCACGATATATCATGATACTGTTAAAAAGGCAATTTTTTTGTATGTTTCTTTCGTTTTTTAATGATTATTTCCTTGAAGAATTGATTTACACCAGAAATATGCACAAATACTAAACACATTTTTATTTGATCAGAACAAGATCTAATGCTGTATCACAAAATGTTCCTGTGTTAAATTATGTTTTAGAGACATTACAGTTCAAATGTTCATATTCTAGTAGTTCAGAACTAACATCATAACATTATTTTTGTGCGATCCCATCAAAGGAAGTAGAATTATTTAATAAAAGAGTGTTAAATAATAATAAATAAAATACAGACAAAAAGAAAAACAATAACACAAAAATGAACCTCCACTATATTTGCATTTGAATAAATACCTAAAAATATTGACACAGTACTTTTTAATGTTGATACAGTATTGTGAAATGAAATATTGCGATATATATTCCAGAACCGATATTTTTGAACGAGACAGAGTAGCACAGTCAACAACCTGGAGGGGGCGGGGCATGAAGTGGCTCATTTGCATTTAAAGGGCCAGCGCTCAAATGACCTTTCTGGTGTTATTACTCAGAAATATTGTTGAAGATGGACCTGTGGAGATGAATTAATGAAGAATACAGACCCAAGTATAGCATTTACGGTTTATGTAGACCACTGGAAAATGTTTTAAAATGCATAATTCCATTAAAAAAAATGCAAAATACCACTCCTTTAGATAATTTATCACCATCTATTATAATTGTATCCTCTATATTTTTCATTTTTGCCAGTGTAAATCAGGTATTTTCCTGTATTTCATTTACTGATCATGTAGATACTCATAAAAGCTCAGAGTAAACTTGATTGTTATTATATCAGAAACAGAGAAAACTGAAGAAAAAGTGACTTTTTCAACAAAATCTATCATTAACTGACAGGGCCAGATTAACACTTCATTGTACCCTGGGCAACAATATTCAAGGGCCCCATCATCACAACCCCAGGATCCCTATAATCTGGCAAAATACAGAATAATTTCCAGGAATATACAGGGGTTGGACAAAATAATGGAAACACCTTCACCTCAAGATGATAATGCCCCAATCCATACAGCTAGAATTGTTAAAGAATGGCATGAGGAACATTCTAATGAAGTTGAGCATCTCGTATGGCCGGCACAGTCCCCAGACCTCAACATTATTGAGCATTTATGGTCAGTTTTAGAGATTCAAGTAAGACGTCGATTTCCACCGCCATCGTCTCTAAAAGAGTTGGAGGGTATTCTAACTGAAGAATGGCTTAAAATTCCTTTGGAAACAATTCACAAGTTGTATGAATCAATACCTCGGAGAATTGAGGCTGTAATTGCCGCAAAAGGCGGACCTACACCATATTAAATTATATTTTGTTGATTTTTTAAGGTGTTTCCATTATTTTGTCCAACCCCTGTATGTAAATATACCCCATACGATATCTAACTATCATCAAATGCATTTTGATGTACAAATGTTTAAATGCTCGTAGAACTACAAGTGCACCACTATAGCCTCTTGTCAAGGCCACTCACTTGCATATGATGATATGAAAACGAAACACATTAGCATCAGTATAATCTAAGATTGATCCACTACATTAGAAAGAGAGGGAAGTGTCCTCCATTTTCACAAAAAATAAATAAACCATTTCCAAAGTATCCAGTATTTATTTAAGAACACTTTTTGCCGACACAAATGTATTGAATCGTCAGAAAAGGCCCACAGACAAAACACAAACATAATCTGATAGAACCAGATATGAATTTTAAACAGAAATCCCCTTGTCACCTCAGAATTCAACAAGAGAGTTAAAGTAAGTGCAATGTAAACATCTTGAAATCTGCTTTCTCTCAACAGTAAACATATCTCAACATTTCCTTTTTTAATTTTCGTTTGGCGCTCCCACTTAGCTGCTTCTCCATGTTTGCAATGTTTTGATTCGCGTACGTCGCGTATGTCGCGTAGCTCTTGACGTCTCACATCCCGCTCAGTGCACGCACATTGATTTGCGTCACCGCTGGTTCGCTTTTTGGACTGACCAATGAGGAGAGGGTCTCAGCTCATGGTCACAGACAGCAGGAGCAGGGTTTCTGTGCAGTGCAATAGCTCCGGGCAGCGGACAGTTTCATTTATAAGCAAAAGATAACCAGATATTTTCGTTATGCCTGAGCTACCCAGGGCCCTTCAGAGGTCGCGGGCCCCTGGGCAATTGCCCAGTTGCCCATATGGTTAATCCGGGCTTGTTAACCGACTATAAACCAAGTGTCTTCATCCACTGTCATTGATCCAACTCCATGGGTTTTACTGGTGAATCAATGTTGTAGAAGATGATGGTGTTTCCACGGTAACTACAGAGCCTCTGAACGTCCAAATGGGTCATATCTGATGACCATGAAAAGATGAATAACTGTATTTTACACCAATTATTCACATGGATTGACAGGATTAGTGGATCAAAAGGTATTTAACAGTTTAGATCAGTAGGATATTTTAGTCACCAGTGGCTGTTTGGGTCTTTATGGGTTAAAAATACAACTGTTGAATAATGTCCAGTCCTCAGTAACCTATTAAATCAGATTTATTTCTCAGTTGAGTCTTTACTTTTCTCCTCACATTAATCATTGCACAAGGTTGATGTCAAAGTCTGATGTTTTAGTGATTATACCTCTCCCTCTTGTCGCAGGTGAAACTCCTTTTTATGCCGAGTCCTTGGTGGGAACTTATGGGAAAATCATGAACCACAAAAATTCTCTGGCCTTCCCAGATGATATAGAGATTTCTCAGAATGCCAAAGACCTCATCTGTGCCTTTCTCACTGACAGGTTGGTACATGGCACTAAATTATACATACTGTGCTTCGACAAAAGCTATTCGACAGCAGTATTTCGAGAAGGTACTCATGCAAAGGTAATTTATGGAGCACATTACAAAAAAGCCACATCACTACTCAGATTTGACCTCAAAAAGAGCTGCAGAACAAACAAACAAATGGCTCTTTGTACATAAAAACCTGCACACAGAATTTATATGACAACACAGACAACGTTTAAATGATTTGTCTGAGGAAAGTTGCAAAGTTTATTTCACAAAATTGTTTATTATGTGACTAAGAAAGCAAAAGTAATGTTCTTTTCAATCAAACTCAGGAATAAAAGTTATTAAAGTACAAAACTGACAGTATTGTGTATTTTATATTAATGCACTGCAAAAATCTAAATCTTACCAAGTTAAAATATCTCATCACACTTAAAGGTGCGGGGGACTTTCGTGACCAAATTTTCATCAGATCTGTAAGACCTCAGTCATAGCCTAAGTATCATGAATCTGTAAGTCTTTCTGTGATTACTCACCTGAATCTCTTGCATTATGGTGAACAATTTTGAAAGTGCCATCCACCATAAACAGTCCATACGTACGGTTACATCACGTCTTTTTGTTAGGACAGATTGTACGAGTACTGGACCCAGATGCAAGACCCTCAGACAGGAGTACAATTAAAATGGATTTATTAGAAATAATCAGAGTAACAGGTTCACACAGAATGGTAATGAATGTATCTTCAGCTGGACTGAGATGGGGAATCGTCTCGGCTTCGGATCTTAAGTGAACCTCGTTACGGCCCAGGTCGGGAGCACACGAGGGGAACCCGACTAGGAGAGAGCAAAGGAGAATCAGTGGACAGACCAGGTCATACACGGGCAGACTATCAGACAGGCAAACGTACATAGGGTCAGGCAGGCTCACGTACCAATAGTCCAGGCAGGGGTCAAAACCAGGAAAAGGCACCAAGGCGGAGGAACAGACAGGGGTCAGGCGTATTCTCAGGTGTGATGGACAAACCAGGTCGAAGACAGACGAGCAGGCAGACGAGGAACAGGCAGAGTCGGAGGTCGATGGGCAAAACAGGTCACAACAGGCAGGCAGGATCAAAAAACGCTGGTAAGTTATCACACCAAGGGTTGAAAACGAACTGGCAACGAACAGGGGGAAACACAGGGTTTAAATACACAAGAGGGCGGGAAGACAATTGGACACAGGTGGAGACAATCAGGGAGGAGGCAGGTAATCAGGGCAAAGGTGAACACAAAGAGGAAGTAAAGACACCAGACAAGACACATGAGGGAAACTAACAAAATAAAACAGGAAACACACAAAACAAGAAAAAGTCCAGGGACTGATATGACACTTTTGGACAGATTTTTTTGCACGAATTAAGCAAAAAAATCTTGAATTAAGCAAAAAACAAAAAATCTGCCAATAGAACAAGTGAAAATTATCTTGGTAAGATTTCTTGAAATAAGATTTTCAAGATCTATTGTCTAAAAATAAGTTCTTATATCTCGGTGACAAGTTACTCTTTAGGTCAGGGGTGTCAAACTCATTTTAGTTCAGGGGCCACATACAGACTAATATGATATAAAGTGGGCCGGACTGGTAAAATAATATAAATAATAGGATAAGAACTTATAAATAATATCAACTCCAAAGGTTTTTCTTATAGTTTTGAGTGAAAAAAGTCTAATTCCGTGTTGAAAATGTTTACATTACGAACTGTACTCGAACACAACACCAACAAATATGAACAACCTGAAAATTCTTAAGAAAAATAAGTGCAATTTTAAGAATATTACACCGTAGTTTATCATTTACACATGTACGTCACAGCTTCCAGATCACAGTGGGTCTACAAATACACAAAATATTTTGTAAAAGGCAAAATGTTGGTAAAATTTCACATACTTCTCTTAAGACATTTCAGGTTGTTCACATTTTTTTGTAAAAGGTTGTTGTTGTTGTTGTTGTTGTCTTTATTTATTTCGAACATGCAAAAAATAAATAAATAAATAAAAATAAAAACAAAATAAAACATTCAAATGGACACAATCTATCTCCAAGCACATAGAAGTCTGAATTTTGCATGGTCGAAAAGGAGTAGGAAGAAGTATAAACTTATTTAATCCTACCCCTCAGTGCTTTTACACCTTTATCACTAACTTGATACAAGAGTCAAACAATAATATTTTCCTAATTTTAACATCAGGTTAGTCTGTAAATAACTTTACTTTACTTACTTTATTTATTTATATAGCACCTTTTAAAACAAAGTTTACAAAGTGCTTTGACAAACAAATAAAAGGGACACAAATGTAAATATTTGTGTAATTTTACCTTTTTTACACTAAAACAAAGAGGGAAATTTGTGGTTTTCTTTATTTGTAGGTTATTTTGATAGTATTTTACTGGTCTGACCCACTTTAGATTGAATTGACCTAAAAGGATTTTAACATCATTGATCGTTAATAACTTCAGTGTAATTTTTGCATTTCACAAATTCATCCCACGGGCCGCATCAGACCCTTTGGCGGGCCGGTTTTGGCCCCCGGGCAGCATGTTTGACACCTGTGCTTTAGGTGATTATGTCTTTATTTTAAATGTGATGAGATATTTTGACTAGAAATGAGAAAAATACACTTGGTAAGATTTAGATTTTTGCAGTGTGTGAGCTCATCCAAAGAAAAAAAAAAAAAACACTTCAATACTTTCTTCAACACTTTCCAATCAGTGTTTGTTCCATCTGATGACATTGCACAGACTCCAAATACAAGATAATTTTTTTCTAAAATCTCCTCAAACCACCAGACATTGTAGTTTGTAATAAACAGAACACAAACGGAAGAAAATAGTGCATTCTTTTAGTTGCTGATTGGTGTACTACATACTGTTGTATTTATGGCAGCAGAATGTTGTTCGTTGGAATGTTTCTAAATTGCAGTGGCTGTGTTCACCACAATGAGGGAGCATGTCACCCAGCGCGACACTGTGCCTCACTGATGTGTTTTTAATAGTTTTTAAACAACAGTGAAGGTCAAAAGCACACAGGAACATGCCATGTCATTATAGCCTATATTTGTACTTAACTATTTATATATTCAATGTAATAAAATTCTATGAGAAAACCTTTCTATGAGATGTATTTTTAACTATTACCTTGTGCTACCTTTATCAGGTATTTTTTGATTAGAAAGTAAAAGAACACATCTGAGTGCTGACCCAGTTTTAATATGAGGCAGTAAATGATCAGTGTGACTGTGTTAAAGCTGCAGAATTCATAGAATAGAATAGAATAGAATACAACAGAATAGAATAGAATTATAAGTAGTCTGAGAGGATATGAGATTTATCCATGTAATCCTTGCCTTTTCTGACAGTGGGGGGTTAAATACATGGCTCATTTCAGAATTTCGGGTATATTTCACATGGAGAAAGAAAACAAAAATTGGGAGGTTTTTTTTGTTTTTTTTCTCAATAAACTTTTTTATTTCATAGAACACACTTTAAATTGAACTTATCTAGTATTTGCTGAGCTTAAACCTGTAACATTTCAAACTTTTAATATGAAAAACAATGTAGTTGCAGAAAAATCGGGTAGAATATATAAAATTAACAAATGTCAAACAATTTAAAAGACCGTTTTTCCTTAGAGATATTGTGTCTCTAAATCCATTAAGTAATTTTTTATCTGATTAGATAAAAAAAATTGTTTTGGAATAAAAATGTCAACACATTTAATTGACATGTTGCCACAACGGTGTGGATTTTCTGTAGGGATGCTCTGATCTATGTTTTTTCAATTTTGATCCGATAGATTAATTTGGTTATTTCCCGATACTTTCCCGATACCCGATACTTAAGTAGACTACATAGCAAAAAATATAAGTATAAAAAAAATGCATTACCTGTCAATTAAAGTGAATCAGTCTCACTGAATGAGACTGATTAGCGACATCGGGCTAACTTCAGAGAACCACATGTCAGTAGTAAAACTCATAGCTTTAACATCGTTGAAGCTGCGATGATACTCTTTTGTATAGTGTTGGTAAAGCAGTGTCTGTTAGGTATTTTCTACCGGGGATCAAATACCTTGGCTCAAGGTGTTCTATCAGGCTACGAAAGCCAACATTATCAAAAACACAGAGAGGTTGATTATCCAGTGCAATGAAATTTATCACCTTCTCTGTAATCCTTTGAGCCTTCGGACTGTCTGTCGGAAGTTTTTCATGCCCCTTGAATGAATCGGTTATCCTCTGCTGCGCTTGTTGTTGTTGCTGTTTAGCTTGCTCCAGCTCCTTGTGTTCTTTCGCATGGCGTCTTCATAAATGCTTGACCAAATTGGTGGTATTAAACATTGAAGGTTTTAGTCCACCCCTCAGAACATCAGCTTCACATATGTTGCACTTTGCCGTGGCACGTTTTTGCGTCTCAAGTAAAAAGTACCTCCAAATTAAGGACATGCTTTCTTCGTTTTTGCGCGCGGCACATTTACGGCAACTAAGCGGATGTGACTTTCGCCTATCTCAAAGAAGAAGAAGTCACTTCCGTCTAGTTGCCGCAAATGTGTGGACGCGGCCTCACTACTACAAAGTTGTTATTTTACTATTCCGATACTATTGTATCGGAAGGTACAGGGTGGGGAAGCAAAATTTACAATATTTTGAGGCAGGGATTGAAAGACAGTGTATGACCAATTAGTTTATTGAAAGTCATGAGAATTTATTTGCCACAAGAAAATTGACATAATAGAAAATGTTTTTATTCTATGTGTCCTCCTTCTTTCTCAATAACTGCCTTCACACGCTTCCTGAAACTTGCGCAAGTGTTCCTCAAATATTCGGGTGACAACTTCTCCCATTCTTCTTTAATAGTATCTTTAAGAAAGTCGACATTGCTGTGTGATGTTCTATTGGTAGCATGTTCTAAAACGCCCCAAACAGCAGAATCCAGAGGGTTTAGATCTGGGCTAGAAGGCGGCCATAAACATGATTCCCAAAAATTGCTAAAGTTGGATTTGTTGCTGTTGTCAACAAGTGTTTTGGTGTTCTTGTGTAAGATTTTAACTTCAAATCATATTTTACTGCATTTCTAACGGTCTTGTTGTCTACCTCAAGTTCAGTTGCCATATTTCTCATGGATTTGGTTGGATCCTTTAGGATTTTGGATTTGAGAGCTTTAATAAAAGCTTTGGTACGTTTTTTGTTGCTTCCTCCACTTCCAGACTTTCTCGTAATAGTTTTGCTCATAGTCATTCTCTTCTTTCCATTATAAACAGTCTTTCTGGACACTCCAACTATTTTTGAAATCTCCTTTGGTGTGACGAGTGCATTCAGCAAATCACACACTCTTTGACGTTTGCTTTCCTGATTACTCATATGGGCAAAAGTTTCTGAAAAGGTATGGATAATAGTGTTAGGTATGATTATGACATCAATATATGTTTGGTTTCAAAACAATTGATGTAGTGCCTGCTGAGAAAAAACAACTAAATGTTCACTGTAAATTTTGCTTCCCCACCCTATAGATCGGCAGCGTCATGTCATATTCAGATACTTTCCGATACTTAATTAATTTGATATCGGAGGCCCGATCCCGATACTGTATCAGGATCGGCACATCTCTAATTTTCTGTAAGCATACCATACCTGTAAAAATTAATTAAATACTTTGAAATTTCATTTAGGAAGAATGGTAGTTAGGAAACAGCTTCTAATAAGTTTGTTAATAATAAAACATATTTGATAATAATTTTTTAAAGCAAAACATTGAACAGAGTCAACATTGATGTTAACAGAGTTGACCACCCACAGTTAAAATCAACAACATTCATTCATGTATGAATCACAACTATAAATACCAAACCAAACGCAGACAAATGAAAGCTTTACTGTTCTATTTCAAAGTCTAACGATCAAACTTAGAAAATTACCTTCACTTTTCTGAAACGGCATGAAAATGACATCAGGTTCATCTGTCTGTATATTCAGTTTGTTGATTTGGACAAAGAGGACAGAGCTGCGGAAGGAACAGGTATATTTTCATAATCTGGCATTTTTTCCCCCTGATTTTATTATACAGTCATGAAAAAAATTATTCGACCATCCAAAGTCATCAAAAACAATGGTTATGCAATCAAGTACTAACTCCTGTGTGTATCATGTGACTAAAACAGACACAAAAGAAAACATGGAATGTCTAAAAGCACTGTTTGTGTCAGTACAGTGCCATAGATATTGAAGTAAGAACTTAAGTGATTTTGGTTATTATCAAGAAAACATGGAAAATGGATAGATATCAGCTCTTAAATTAAACTCCTATGAGCTATTTTTGTTGTTATCATTATATTTGTCCAAACAAATGTACCTTTAATTGTACCAGGCATTAAAATGAACAAGAAATTAAAGAAAACAAGGGTGGTCTAATTATGTTTTATGCAACTGTATTTGTAAAAGCAGAGCAAAAGGAGATCTAAAACTACTTAATATAGTTTTACATATGTCTGTTTATTGAGGTGTGGTTGTCTTCCCTGGGGCCACACGTAGAAAATGTCATTATTTGTGCTTGGAGCTTGTTTGTGTGTCATGCAACTTGTCATAGCATGCCATAAATAATAAGGATTTGCAGAAGTAATTTAATATTTAATGAATGTCGTGTAGTATTATATAGTGTGTTAGCATTTTATTAATTACAAAATTTATTGTGTATTAAAGGGGTGATATTTTCCTTTTTTAAATGGAATTATGCATTTTAAAACATTTCCCTGTGGTCTACATAAACTGTAAATGCTATGCTTGGGTCTGAATTCTTCAAGAAAACCATTGAAAATGGATAGATATCAGCTCTGAAATTAACCCTTTCATGCACAGTGGTCACTCCAGTGGACAGCTATTCTCCAGCTGTTCTCTTGTATATTCATGAATTTTGTTGTTTTATTTGCATATCAGCCAACACAGTGATCTACAGTAACATGATTGAGTGTAAATCCGTTGCTAATTGTTATTAGACTGTAATTAACAGCTTTCTTAAACAAAAGTTTTTTTTTTTTTTCTATTACCTCCATGAAGTAAGAACTAGTATTAGAGTATGATAAAAGGTGAGAAAACATCAGATTAGCTGCATCAAAAATGCTTTTGTTTCATAGTTTTCACACAGTATATCACTTTCTGATATTGCGTTTTAAATACATGTTTCTTTGCTTCAAAAATTAAACACATGGTGTCCAAATGAGTGGATATTTTTGTAACTCCATGAAAAATAGGTTCATTTAAAAAAAAAAAAAAAAAAAAAAATCAATCTCATTGTTTTTTTTCATGCCTAAAGAGGAATAAAAACACTCAGGAAAAAAATCTTGACTAAGGTAACTAATAATTGACAAATAATTCATGCATCAAAGGGTTAATGCTCATCAGTAATAAAAAGTAATGAAACATGTATTTTAAACATCTTCTTAATCTATTCTTGTATTTTAGTTTATCATTTTGCTTTTTTATTCTTCTGTACGACACTGTTTTTAATTGTACAGCTGTTTTATGTCTTTAATCTCTTCTTATATTTTATTCTTTTTATTTATTTTTTTCACTGTAAGTCACCAAATACATAAATATAAATAATTGCATGTATTAGTTTTTCTTTTGTAACTTATATACATTTCAAAACATCCTCCTCAACACTGCATATAACGTTGATTTTTAAAAGTTTTGTTGTAAGATATTATTAGAACGAAAGGTAAATGTTACACGGATGCATTCATGGGTGTCGTGTACTTGGTTAGTGGCCATCCTCCCTGGAGGAGACCACTTCCTGTTTACATTAGTAACTCCGCCCCCCCCTTTTCAAACACAGGCTCTTTCTGCTTCAGCACAGAGCGGCCTTTCATTTTTCCTCACTTAGTTTATTTACTTTCTCACTCACCATTCTCTCACCACAGACAGAATCTCACATGTGCATGGGTGCCCGGACGCCCACACACATTTTGAACACTGACCAACGTATTCATTCACCACTTAACCCACATGCTCTGTCACTGTCACCCATATCTTGCTGAATCACCCACTCATCCCTGTAACCGCTACACCCTCCTCTTCTTCTTCTTCTTCTTCTGGATTTTTTTTTTTTTGGAAACCTCATCCCATTTTCTCCATATGTTTTTCATCACGCTTTTTAATTTTCTTCTACCTTTTTTTCTCTCTGACATTTTCCATTTCTGCATCCTTTCCTCTTTTTTTTCTGCACTGACTCTCTTCTTTGCCCTCCTTGGGGTTTTATGTCTTTTTTTTTTTTTTTTTTTAACCCTTTCATGCACAAATTATGAGAACCTTAATCAAGATTTTTTTCCTGAGTGTTTTTATTCCTCTTTAGGCATGAAAAAAAACAATGCAATTGAAAATTTTCTTATGAAAAATAAATAAATAAATAAATAATGTCCAAAGACATGCACTAATAGGTTAATTAGTTAATCTAAATTGCCCATAGGTGTGAATGTGAGAGTGATTGTTTGTCTCTATATGTTCAGCCCTGTGATGAACTGGCGACTTGTCCAGGGTGTACCCCGCCTTCGCCCCTATGTAGCTGGGATAGGCTCCAAGCGACCCCCGTGACCCTAGTGAGGATAAAGGCGGTTCAGAAAATGAATGAATAAATAAATAAACAAAAAAAAAGACATACTACTACTACTAATAATAATAATAACAATAAAAGTGATCTTATGAACCTATTTTACATGAAGTTGCAAAAATGTCCATTAAGCTGGACACCTTGCATTTAATTTTTAAAACAAAGAAACATGTATTTACAGATAAATTGTGTGAAAACTGGAGGGGGGGGGCGTGTAGTTCTGGGGGTGAGAGTATGCTCAAGGGAGATCTACACAATGTTACTAATTCATGTCAGAAAAGATATGTAGTGTCTTAAAATTTTAATGAAGATATGTGCAAAAACAAACAAACAAACAAACAAACAAACAAACAAACAAATCCATGAATATATAAGAGAACAGCTGTAGAATAGCTGTCCACTGTAGTGACCAGTATACATGAAAGGGTTAATTGACTTATTTATTTTTTAACCCTCCCTTCTCTCTTTTTCTTTTTCTTTTTCTTTTTCTTTTTCTTCCTCCCCACCCCTGCCTCTCTTCCTCTTGGCTGGGTCTGGAATGTCCCACACGTGGCAAGCCCAAACTGCCGCACCCCTCCAACCCTGTACCCAGCGGAGAGCACTGGGGGTGGGGGTGGGAGGGGGGTGTAGAGTTTCAGAGAGTGAAGAAGGAGGGAAGACATCAGCAGCAGCGGCTCCAGCAGTCATATTTTAGTTGCTGATGTTGCCTCCTTCACTCTAACCCTGCTGTCTTCACTCCTTGATCTGCATTATCTCAGGTCTGGACCCGGGGGGTAGAGGAGGTTCTCATACTCGTCCAGTGTCCAGCGGTGGTCATGTGGCTCTCCATGCTGGTCAGTGGAGGCGCTGCGGTCAGTGCCTAGCGGTCACTGTACCGGGCTGTGTGTTTTAGATGTCATGTTGTGGGTGGATGGGAGGAGCGGGGTGTGTTTTGTGTGTTTTCGGGGCTGAGGCGGCGCTCATCTGTCTGACTCCTTGGTCCTTGTTGTCACTCTGTGCAGGGAGGTTCGCCTGGGACGCACCGGAGTGGATGAAATCAAACGCCATCCCTTCTTTAAGAACGACCAGTGGACTTTTGACAACATCCGTGAGAGTAAGTGTGAAAAGATGCATGTTTTTTTTTCAGTCTTTATTAGCTAGAAAATATCATAAATGCAGCAAACATTAGAAACTGGAGCAAATGTTTGTATATGTCTATCTTAATAATTCTCACGGTGCAGGTTGAGCTGCCCTGTGTTCCCTCTTTGAATAGTGTGTGACTTATTTTCATTCTCCTTCTCCTTCATCTCATTGCTATTACTCTTTATCTATGTATTGCTCTTATCAACTCTATCTCATTCCTCTGCGGATCTGGTTCATTTCAGCTATAGATCAGAGTTTATTTCCAGCCCCTGAGCCATTAAAGCCCTACATGTATGGTACACATGTTGTCCATATGCTCCTGTCTCATATCTTACATGATTTGAACGAATGCCGTGCAGAACATCAGAGCAAACCTGCAGGATTACCAGCTGCATATGGATGTAGGGTTGCGGGAAAAAATTATTAGACCATCAAAAGTCGTTGAAAACAATGGTTATGCGATCAAGTACTAACTTCTGTGCGTATCATGTGACTAAAACAGACAGAAAAGAAAACATGGAATGCCTAAAAGTGCTGTTTTTGGCAGTACAACGTCATAGATATTGATATAAGAGCTGAAGTGATTTTGGTTATTATCAAGAAAACATGGAAAATGTCTAGACATCAGCTCTGAAATTAAACTTTTATGAGCTATTTTTGTTCTTATCATTATACTTGTTCAAATAAATGTACCTTTAGTTGTACCAGGCATTAAAATGAACAAGAAATTGAAAAGCTGCAGAAGGAATGTTTATTTTTATAATCTGGCATTTTTTCCCCCCTGATTTTATGATACAGTCACAGAAAAAAATTATTAGACCATCCAAAGTCATCAAAAACAATAGTTATGCAATCAAGTACTAACTCCTGTGTGTATCATGTGACTAAAACAGACAGAAAAGAAAACATGGAATGCCTAAAAGCACTGTTTTTGTCAGTACAATGTCATAGATATTGATGTAAGAACTGAAGTGATTTTGGTTATTATCAAGAAAACATGGAAAATGGATAGATATCAGCTCTGAAATTAAACTTTTATGAGCTATTTTTGTTCTTATCATTATATTTGTTCAAATAAATGTACCTTTAGTTGTACCAGTAACAACAAGTAATGGTCATGAACAAGTAATTGAAGAAAACAAGGGTGGTATAATAATTTTTTCCACTACTGTACTTGTAAAAGCACAGCAAAAGAAGATCAAAAACTACTTAATATATTTTTGCATATGTTTATTTATTGAGGTGTGGTTGTTTTACCTGGGGCCGCCTTTGGAAAATGTCATTATTTGTGCGTAGAGCTTGTTCGTGTGTCATGCAACTTGTTATAGCATGCCATAAATAATAATGCTCAAGTAATTTCATTTTTAATGAATGTCGTTATACAGTGTGCCAGCATTTTATTAATTACAAAACATACTGTGTATTGAAGGAATGATATTTTGCTTTTTGGCTTACCGGCTGACAGGCTGTAAGCTATTGTCGTCATGCGGCGTCTGTCGTCCGTTTCGTCTTCTTCTCCAAAACTACAGGGTGTCCCATAAGTCTCCATACATAGGAGACATAATACATTCTAACATGTATTTCTTTATATTTCTTCTTTATAGTTCTTCAGCAGTGGAGGACACGCATTGAAATGTGTTCCCGACAAAATGGCAGTCATATAGAGCATATAATATACAGGGGTTGGACAAAATAATGGAAATGCAAAATACCACTCCTTTAGATAATTTATCACCATCTATTATAATTGTATCCTCTATATTTTTCATTTTTGCCAGTGTAAATCAGGTATTTTCCTGTATTTCATTTACTGATCATGTAGATACTCAAAAGCTCAGAGTAAACTTGATTGTTATTATATCAGAAACAGAGAAAACTGAAGAAAAAGTGACTTTTTCAACAAAATCTATCATTAACCGACAGGGCCAGATTAACACTTCATTGTCCCTGGGCAACAATATTCAAGGGCCCCATCATCACAACCCCAGGATCCCTATAATCTGGCAAAATACAGAATAAGTTCCAGGAATATACAGGGGTTGGACAAAATAATGGAAACACCTTCACCTCAAGATGATAATGCCCCAATCCATACAGCTAGAACTGTTAAAGAATGGCATGAGGAACATTCTAATGAAGTTGAGCATCTCGTATGGCCGGCACAGTCCCCAGACCTCAACATTATTGAGCATTTATGGTCAGTTTTAGAGATTCAAGTCAGACGTCGATTTCCACCGCCATCGTCTCTAAAAGAGTTGGAGGGTATTCTAACTGAAGAATGGCTTAAAATTCCTTTGGAAACAATTCACAAGTTGTATGAATCAATACCTCGGAGAATTGAGGCTGTAATTGCCGCAAAAGGCGGATTTACACCATATTAAATTATATTTTGTTGATGTTTTAAGGTGTTTCCATTATTTTGTCCAACCCCTGTAAATACAAACCCTGTACAATTCCGATTGATTTCAAACTTGGTATACACCTTCTTTATGATGATGTCAACAAAAGTTAGTGAAATTATTTGGATCCGGATCTGATTCTGGATTTGGTGCAGTGATTTGAAAAATTTCCCCTTATAAGAGATAGGAAGTGGATCGATGCAATAAGTCAGTAAATATAAATGATATCAAGTGTAAATTTCTACAGTCCAGCCCTGATGGGGAGATGGCCAAAACTTAATGGCCACATGCTGATCAGGATCTTCTTCTGGATCCGGGAACTTACGGAAAATTTAACATGGGCTCTTATGGGGAAAAAAATTCAATCGTCTTCTTCTCCTAAACTCCAGTTCTGATTGACTTCAAACTGGGTATACAGCTTCTGTATGATGATATCAACACAAGTTATTGAAATTATTTCCATCTGGATCGGATTCTGGATTTGGTGCCACTTTGAAAAATTTCCCCATTATAACAGATAAGAAGTGGATTGATCCAATAAATCAGTATCAATGATATCAAGCAGGAATTTGAATTTTTTACAGATCTGATTTGAATATGACCAAAACATGGGCTATTTCTGTAATATAATAAATACACAGAACTGGGTGATAATAAATGGCATCTGGATACATTTCCCTAAGCTTTTAATTTGGCCGGTAAACTACAGGGCCATTGGTCCTATTTTTTTAGATGGAATTACGCATTTTCAAACATTTCCCTGTGGTCTACATAAACTGTAAATGCTATACTTGAGTCTGAATTCTTCATTAATTCAACTCCACAGGTCCATCTTCAACCCTATTTCTGAGTAATGACACTAGAAAGGTCGTTTTGAGCGCTGGCCCTTTAAATGCACATGACTCCACCCCCTCCAGGTTGTTAATTGTACTGTTCTGTCCCTTTCAGTGACTTGTGTCCGTTATTACAACCAACAACTGAACATTTTAGGTAATCAGCTCAAAGTTCGTACATATTTTCAGTTTTTACTACAACCGCTGCTGCTGATAAACAATTATGTTGTACTCGGAGAAATGTTCATCAGAAGTCTTGACCTTATATGTGCAAATGTTGTGACGTAACTAGTTATAAACATAGCAAATTAAGAAGGAATTAAAACAGGTTGTAGAAATCCACTCGATTTTTGCCAGAATGATTATAAAGATAGCTTTGCAGCACCTGGAGGGTTCAAATTCTAACTTTTTGGAACTGTTAGGGTCCAAATACACAAATAAATGAACCAAAGACTAATAAAAGTGGGTTTAACAAAATATGACCCCTTTAATATAGTTGTTAGAGCTGCAAACAAAATGGTATATCTGCTCTGAATTGTTTTTATTACCTTTGCTTTGGTTGTTTTGTGAGCTGTCATGTTTGATAGGTCAGCAGGATTATGCATAAACTGTTGCACCAAGTTTCATGAAACTTGGAACAACGATTGGGCTAAGGCCGATTAGAAACTTGTGATTTTGAAGGAGATCTATTAACCCTTTATAGGGCACTCTGTGTTATATTAGAGGACCGAACAAGACTTTACTACTTTTGTGAAATTTTTCAAACATTTTAATTGTTATGTAGAAAATTAAGGTCAGTGAAGTTACCATATTTGGTGCCTTACCTGTAAGTGGCAAAAAAAAATTAACAAAATCCAACATGTAAATATAAAACGCACAAGAAGAACACATCTATACTGATCTATCTTAGTGGCTCTGGGGATGGGGGTGAGATATTAAATTGTGTGTTTTTTGTTTTGTGTTTTTTTCTTCTTCCCTTCCTCTTTTCTCACTCTATCAATGCTGTTTTCTTTTCATTTCTGAATATGCGTTTGTTATGTTGATATCAAAAAGGAAGCCTAATGTACCAATCAGGGGATCTCAAACCTGTAATATGATAAAGCTTCACATAAAAATATCTGAAACAACAACAAAAACACATGGAAGGTGAAAGGAACATGCATTTTAAAACTGTTCTTTCACTGTCTTGTAATGTATGCGGAAATGACCAAAAATAGTCACTTGCCCCAATAAAGGGTTAAAAAAAAAGGGGGCATGGCAACCTATGCTTTAAGACATTCTGTATAACTGTCAAATATCGTTGCATCTATGAGTAACATCGCACTTTTGTTTTTCTTGTTTATTTATTTAATTCATTTTTACATGTTGAGGGGGACAGATCACCCAGTCTGACAACATTCAAGTAAAAAATTAAAATTCCAAAATTTACCATATTTTCTGCACCTACCAAATTTTAAAAGAAAAAAATATTTGTACATATATAGGCCGCACCTGACAATAAGCCGCAGGTGTCCACGTTGTAACATGAGATATTTACACAGAAAGATTATTGAAATATTTATTTCCATACCTTAACTACTTTTTTCCAAACAGCGCCTGTAACACAGCAGTAAAACAGCAGGAACACGGCTGGTTCAAAAACCCAGAAAAGTCATTGATCGCTATCTTCATCTTCCTTCTGTGCATTGAAACCACTACAGTCGTCTTCTTCAGTGTCTGAGTTGAACATCCTCAGAAAGGCTCCATCACACACCTTCTCAGTCTCTCTTCCGTTGTCTCTCTCAGTGTCACTTCTGTGCTGCAGCTCTATTTCCTTCTCAGACAGACACATCGATTACTTTTAACTTAAAAGCTGCATCATATGCATTTCTTTGTGTGTTTTCCATGATGAGGGTTTGTGCATGACACGGAAATTGTTAAAAGTTAAGCTTAAAACTTCTCCTCTTCATCACCTCTTCCACCTGTCTGTCTCGCTTTAGCGCTTCCTGCTAGAGCGCCCCCTGGAGGACGATAGCCCACAAAAATTTATACTTGAGCTGCATCGTTGTATAAGTCGCAGGGTTCAAAGTGTGAGAAAAAAGTAGCAGCTTATAGTCCAGAAAATACGGTACTTAATCTTTTCATGCATAGTGGTCATTGTCGTGGACAGTTATTCTCCAGCTGTTCTCTTGTATTTTCATGGATTTGTTGTTTTAGTTCCATATCAGCCAACACAGTGGACGCTTATGCACCATCCCATACACTGTAATTCATACCATTATTGTAACTTTCCTGTTCTTGATAAACCTGATCTGCACTAACATATTTGAGTATAAATCAATTGTTAATTGTTATTAGACTGTAATTAACTTTTTTGTTTTTAAACAAAAACCTGTTTTTTTTTTTGCATATTATCTAAGTGTGTAATAGCTAGTATTATAGTATGTGAAAATGTGAGAAAATATCAGACTAGTAGCATTAAAAATGTTTTTATTTCATACTTTTCACACAGTATGTCGCTTCAGAAATGAAACACATGGTGTCCAGCTGAGTGGACATTTTTGTAACTTCATGAAAAATAGGTTCATAAAAAAAATTCAATCTCATTGTTTTCTTTTTTTCATGCCTAAAGAGGTATAAAAAGTAAATAATAATGCTCAAGTAATTTCATTTTTAATGAATGTCTTTATATAGTGTGCCAGCATTTTATTAATTACAAAACTTACTATGTATTGAAGGAATGATATTTTGCTTTTTTTTAAATGGAATTACACATTTTTAAACATTTCCCTGTGGTCCACATAAACTGTAAATGCTATACTTGGGTCTGAATTCTTCATTAATTCAACTCCACAGGTCCATCTTCAACCCTATTTCTGACTAATGACACCAGAAAGGTCGTTTGCATTTGAGGGCCATTTAAATGCAAATGAGCCTCTTCACGCCCCACCCCCTCCAGGGTTTTGGCCATGCTCATTAATTCAACCAACAACTGAACATTTTAGGTAATCGGCTCAAAGTTCATACATATTTTCAGTTTTAAAATGTGAGAAAATATCAGACTAGCAGCATTAAAAATGTTTTTATTTCATACTTTTCACACAGTATGTCGCTTCAGAAATGAAACACATGGTGTCCAGCTGAGTGGACATTTTTGTAACTTCATGAAAAATAGGTTCATAAAAAAAATTCAATCACATTGTTTTCTTTTTTTCATGCCTAAAGAGGTATAAAAAGTAAATAATAATGCTCAAGTAATTTCATTTTTAATGAATGTCTTTATATAGTGTGCCAGCATTTTATTAATTACAAAACTTACTATGTATTGAAGGAATGATATTTTGCTTTTTTTTAAATGGAATTATGCATTTTAAAACATTTTCCTGTGGTCCACATAAACTGTAAATGCTATACTTGGGTCTGAATTCTTCATTAATTCAACTCCACAGGTCCATCTTCAACCCTATTTCTGACTAATGACACCAGAAAGGTCGTTTGCATTTGAGGGCCATTTAAATGCGAATGAGCCTCTTCACGCCCCACCCCCTCCAGGTTTTTGGCCATGCTCATTAATTCAACCAACAACTGAACATTTTAGGTAATCGGCTCAAAGTTCATTCATATTTTCAGTTTTAAAATGTGAGAAAATATCAGACTAGCAGCATTTTTTTAAAACAATATTTTATTTTTGTTTCCGAATTTTCATTTTACAAATGAAGAAAGAGAACAATGGAACAAACAAATGTGACAAATACTGCCCCCCTCCCTCCCCTGCTCACTCGAAAAAAAAAGAAAAAAAAAAGCTCCTGCTCTTACTTTTTGTTCAAAAGGACACTTGGCATGACACAGTAAGAGAAAATATCAGACTAGCAGCATTAAAAATGTTTTTATTTCATACTTTTCACACAGTATGTCACTTCAAAAATGAAACACATGGTGTCCAGCTGAGTGGACATTTTTGTAACTTCATGAAAAATAAGTTCATAAAAAAATTCAATCACAGTTTTTTTTTTTTTTTTTTTTTTTTTGCATGCCTAAAGAGGAATAAAAATAGTCAGAAAAAATCTCATAATTCACGCATGAAAGGTTTAAATACATGTATCTTCGCTTCAGTAATTAAACGCATGGTGTCCAGCTGAGTGGACATTTTTGTGCTGTCATGAAAAACAGGATCATAAAAAAAAAAAAAAAAAATTCAATTGCATTGTTTTTTTTATGCCTAAAGAGGAAAAAAAATCACTCGAGAAAAAAATATTGACTAAGGTTCTCATAACTGATGCATGAAAGGGTTAAACAAAAATATGTGAACGTTATCACCAAATTTACTTAAAGTATGAATAATAAAAGTCACCACTGTGCAGTAAAAAAAAAATGTCAAGAAAGGGTGTTTGATTGAATTCCGGTGCCCTTTCAGTGATTCTTATTTTCCTTCTGTTACCAAATTTACACCTCCTAAATTCAGCATTTCATCTGACATACATTGTTAGCGTCAGACTTAAACCTCTTATTTAGATAAATCAGACTAAAGGTTTTTAGGAAGGAAAGACCCAGGAGGAAATCAGCAGTATGAACAGGACCTCTGTGTCTGTCCTTAATTACATACAGACTCTTTTCCTTTGACTCTCCACCTCTGAGCTTCACCTGGCTCTGATTAAAACAACAGACACAACTTCTGATCCCAGCCTGGTAGTCTGCAACACAAAACCACTCCTGTGCCACTGCTCAGTTTCAGTTCATATTTTATTTACAAATCATTTAAAATATGCATACGAGTTGTATTCATAATTTCCAGCAAGATATGATTTTGTAAAAAGGGAAACCCCAGAAGCTATCTGTAGATTATAAACGGGGGTCCAAGACATTAAGCAAAACAGTACAGTTTATTATGAAAAACAATCTCTATTTCTAAGCTAAAACCTAACCCTTGCTCTAAAAACGACCTAAGGTAATTCCAATAAATACAGACAGTATAGAATTCAGACAGTATCATCACATCAGCACATCAGGCATATGAGTAGGGATGGAACGATTACCGGTATAACCAGGGCCAGATTAACACTTCATTGTACCCTGGGCAACAATATTCAAGGGCCCCATCATCACAACCCCAGGATCCCTATAATCTGGCAAAATACAGAATAAGTTCCAGGAATATATGTAAATATACCCCATACTTCAATATCTAACTATCATCAAATGCATTTTGATGTACAAATGTGGAAATGCTCTTGTCAAGGCCACTCACTTGCATATGATGATATGAAAACAAAACACGTTAGCATCAGTATAATCTAAAATTGATCCACTACACTACGTTCTTTAAATTTTCAGCTTTTTTAATGTCCCTCTCCTTTTTTAATTTTCATTTGGCACTCCCACTTAGCTGCTTCTCCATGTTTGCAATGTTTTGATTCGCGTATGTCGCGTAGTTCTTGACGTCTCACATCCCGCTCAGTGCACGCACATTGATTTGCGTCACCGCTGATTCGCTTTTTGGACTGACCAATGAGGAGAGGGTCTCAGCTCACGGTCACAGACAGCAGGAGCAGGGTTTCTGTGCAGTGCAATGGCTCCGGGCAGCAGACAGTTTCATTTATAAGCAAAAGATAACCAGATATTTTTGCTATGCCCGAGCTACCCAGGGCCCTTCAGAGGTCGCGGGCCCCCTGGGCAATTGCCCAGTTGCCCATATGGTTAATCCGGGCTTGGGTATAACGGTACACCACGATAAAATTCCTGATGGTTAGCATTGCCGTTTAAATCCTAATTATCATGATAACCGTGTTTTATTATCGCACTTGGAAAGAGAAAGAGAGAGAGAGAGACTATTTATCTATCTATCTACGCTGTAAGCCCAGACTTTGTATTTACTAAAATGCTTTAATTACAATGTACTTAAATGATTTAAGTTTCATTACATTGCTATAAAATGTTAAGTATATTCTATTAATTTGTAGACATAGTCGAAAGTATGAAAAAGTTGAAGTTGAATGGATTTAAATCACTAAGTTTTAGTCCTGACCACACCTTTTTATCTCCGCATTGCATTGTAGGTATTGGGCATGTTGTTGAAAATCTGTCATTTTTCTCTGCAGGGGTTCAGCGGGGTTGTGGTGTTAGTGTTAATTTGGATTTAATATGTGTATAGCAATGTTTATTGGCCTTTTTGTTTGTTTGTTTTTGTATTTTTGTAGAGCTGCACCATGAGTCAGAGCCATAGATTGAACAATGGCTTTACTGTTCATCTGTGATTGTTGTGGTTCAATAAAAATCATTTTACGCTGCCAAATTAAAAACACTTCCTATTTTGACTAATAACATTGAGCTAACTTCCTGCCTAATTCCCATCCAAGCTACAATATATTAAGTTTAATAATTATACAAAGCAGTTTATATTGCGAAAGATTTTAATTTAAATCAACTTGGAATTCAATACAATAAACTGATGATATTAAGTCTAATGATTATACAAAGCAACTGACATTGCAACAAATTTTAAATTAAAGTAACTTGGCATTTAGTGTGTTGGACTTAAAATAGCAATTCCATTCAAATCAAGCATTTCAGTTTAATACACTCAAGTTTTCATTACTCACTTAAATTTTTTTAAGGCAACCGGTTTCCTAAATTTTTTTTAGTAAACTCAACTTATCCGGTCTTTCAGTGTATCTATGAAAAAGAAACTAAAACAACTCAAACTTGATATGAAAAATGGTCAAACAATGGCCATAAGGTGCCATCTTTAATGCACATGTGTATGTTTGATGTTTACATGTTAATATTGGAATGATTGTGCCTATTATTAAAACAGTTTTTTTTTTTTTTTCGAAATACAACCTGGTTAAATTATTTCAGCGTGTGTATAAGTACTTTTTGAACATTTTGAGCACATTTCAACAATACCGCGATAATAATGATAACCGTCATAATTTTGGTTACAACAACCGTGATATGAAATTTTCATATCATTAAATTAACATATTGGAGAAGGAGTTTTAGTTTTAATTGCTTTTTAGCTTACTGGCCGACAGGCCGTAAGCTATTGTTGTCATGCAGCGTCCGTTGTCGTTGTCGTCTTTTGTCGTCTTTTGTCGTCCATTACAAAACTTTCAATCATCTTCTTCTCCGAAACTACAATTCCGATTGACTTCAAACTTGGTATACAGCTTCTTTATGATGATGTCAACAAAAATTGGTGAAATTATTTGGATCCGGATCTGATTCTGGATTTGGTGCCACTTTGAAAAATTTCCCCATTATAAGAGGTAGGAAGTGGATCGATGCAATAACTCAGTAAATATAAATGATATCCAGTGTAAATTTCTACAGTCCAGCCCTGATGGGGAGATGACCAAAACATAATGTCCACATGCTGATCAGGATCTTCTTCTGGATCCGGGAACTTACGGAAAATTTAACATGGACTCTTATGGGGAAAAAATTTCAATCGTCTTCTTCTCCGAAAGTCCAGTTCTGATTGACTTCAAACTTGGTATACAGCTTCTGTATGAGGATGTCAACACAAAGTATTGAAATTATTTCGATCCGGATCTGATTCTGGATTTGGTGCGACTTTGAAAAATTTCCCCATTATAATGAATAGGAAGTGGATTGATCCAATAAATCAGTATCAATGATGTCGAGTTGGAATTTGAATTTTTTACAGATCTGATTGGAATATGACCAAAACATGGACTATTTCTGTAATATAATAAATACACATAACTGGGTGAGAATAAATGGCATCTGGATACATTTCCCTAAGCTTTTCATTTGGCCGGTAAGCTGCAGGGCCATTGGTCCTATTTTTCATTATGGACAGGGGTGCAGACTGTTTTATGGTGCTCTCAATCTCATTCCAAGGTTGCGGACCCTTAACTGTCGCACTAAGACTTGAACGTTTCAGTTTCCGTTTGTGCTGCTCAGCTCAGCTCAGCTCGTCTGTGTTTGCACATGCATGTCCTGTAACACACACATTAAAAACACACATCCAAAAAATGACCCTGTTCCTTTTCTGGCATCCCACAGAGCCGAGTGTACCTCCCAGTTTTCGGTGCCTGTTTTAGTACAACATTACTCCCTGCTGTGTGTGGCCTGAACCCAAGATGCATTTTTTTGGGTTTTTTTTCAAAGATTCTCCCTGTTGTCTTTATGTTTATCAAATTCATTAAAAACTGGAAACCAAGCACCATGCATGAATGGACGGGACTGGACGGAATGGGACGGGACAGGACAGGAGGGGAGGCGGCACCCCCTGTAGGGGAGGGCGGGGCAGGGTGTGCGGCCTATGTGGACTGGTCTAATGAGAGGGGCGCCCCAGTCGGAGGGCTGCTCCCGCTCTCTCACTCTCACTGTGGCTGCTGCTGTCTGTCATTAACAGCCCGCTATCAGAGAGCATGCTGGGAAGTCGTGCCACAAGGGCCTCTATAGGGCGGCCTGTGTCTCTTTCTGTCTCACCACATTCTGGCTTTTTTTTTTTTTTTTCCTTGCTTCATCCTTTTTATTTTTCATTTGTTTCATTCCACCGCTTGATCTCTCCCTGTATTTTATCCACCATCTTTGACTCACATTTGTCACGCTGAGGGTTGCGTCTTGACCTAACAGTAATGAGCTCTTTTTGCTCCCAGCCAGAATTACAACTGCACTGTAAAAAATGACTGTAGAATTAACACCAAAAAGTTGTAAAATTGCAACATAAAAAAACTGTAAGTGACAATACAATGCAAAGTTGTTTATTTGAGAAGATTTTTGTGTTAACGATTAAATCAAATATAGCTGTAGTTTTTACAGGAAGAGTATGTGAACAAAACCAGATTTGAATGTAGAAATTATGTATTTCTATTGTTTTTAGAAAATAAAACTGTAAATTGAAAAACAATGTGGTGCCGTTTAAATTGCAAGACCATAATGTTGAAATAATGGCCTATTTGCTTTTATATATATAAATAAAAAAGTTATACTGACAGTCAATGAAAACGTCCAGGTCAATAATCTATTATATTTTGCAATGAAGAGTTTGGGAAGTGTTTGATTTGAAATGTTTCAGTTGAATAGTGTGCACAGAACTCATTAATGAGTCTTACACTGTCTGAACATTTTTCACTAGGCTTCAGGGAGTGCTCCTTAACCCCCCGGTATCCGGGTGCGCCTTTTAGGCACACTTTGCATTTCATGTTAAAGAACTTCATATTATTTTTTGCAATTTAAATAAGGTTAGAATTCAAAAGTTGTTCATTTTTGCATGATCTGTAAAATTCTGGTCACCAGCTAAAATGTGCACATTGTAAAACAAAAGAAAATTACAAGACTAGCATCTGTCTCCCAAGTGTGCCTAAAACGCACGATTTCTTCCATTTGATATGTATGATTAGGGCTGACCTTGATTTACAAAAATAAAATCCAATTAGAGCAGAAAAATAAATCACTATACAAAATTTAATAGTTTGATTTATAGGTGTGCCTTTTTGGCACACTTGGTGACAGATGCTAGTATTTTTGAACATTTGACCTAGCGCCAAAAATAATAATGCAAATTAACCAATGTTGGAGTTAATCATTGACATATGCCAGGCTGCAAAAATCAAATGATATGTGATCCACTTTTTATGTAGTATATTGAAAAAAATTATTTTTCTTTGTTTTTTGCATCCAAAAAATGGTTTGTTTACATTACAAACGCGACATTTAAAGGGTTAAAAAATGTGACAATTATTGAGTATTTGGTATTTTTATTTATGGCTCAAGTTGATGAAATTGAAAAAAAGTGTAAAAGAATTAAAAACAAACTGTATGAATTTTTTTTGACATTATTGCACAAGTGTGCCAAAAAGGCACACTTGGTGCTTAGTAAGGGCCTTGGTGGACGGGATACCGGAGGGTTAAGAATCGGGTCAAAGTGCTGTTTTGGAGAAAAACAAACATTACACTGTTTAAAGGATGGTTTGTGAAGCCTTTATAAAGGCCATGAAAAGGCCTAAATTTTTATTCCTTACGTCCAAGATGCCACGGTTAAATCCAGGTGAATGATGGCGACAACACTCGTTACTGAAGCTGGAACTTTGCAATGGCAGTGTAGCCATTTGGTTTGGACTGGGTGTTGTCATTGCTTACGGCAATTGTTAATTCATTATTTGTTTCATCTCTTGTTATGTTAATTTATTGATCTGTACATAATTTCACAGCTTCGTAAAAAAATTATTTTTATAAATGTCACCTGGACGTTTTCATTGACTGTCAGTGTATAAAAATGTAAACATTTAACAGTGTAACATTTCAAACTTGTAAAAGAATGGGGTGGTAGAGTTGGTAGAGCGGCTCATCCAATAACCAAAGGGTTAATAATGGAGGCCATGAAGGGGCGGCCATGGCTCAGGTGGGTCGTCCAATAACCGAAGGGTTGGTGGTTCGAATCCCGCTCCATCCTAGTCAGTCCGTTGTGTCCTTGGGCAAGACATTTCACCCTCCTTGCCTCCAGTGCCACTCACACTGGTGTATGAATGCGTGTGAATATTTGGTGGTGGTCGGAGGGGCCATAGGTGCGAATTGGCAGCCACGCTTCTGTCAGTCTGCCCCAGGGCAACTGTGGATACAAATGTAGTTTACCACCACCAGAGGGAGAATGTGAGAGCGAATGAATAATGGATCAATAATGTAAAGTGCTTTGGGTGTCTACAAAAGTGCTATATATAAAATCCAGTCCATTATTATTAAAGGGTTGGTGGTTCGAATCCTGGACTGTCCATATGTCCAAGTGTCCATGGAAGACACTGAACCCTAAATTGTTCCCAGTCGGACCTGGTGGTTTTGGAAAGAGCTTTGGACACCATGAAGGTGGAGAAAATGTGCTAAATAAGTGCAGTCCAGTTACCATTTAAATCCAGTGTTAAATCTACATGTTTAAAATGTTCAATCTACATGTTACTCCATAAATATGTTTACAGTTGGATGTGTTTTTTACAGTATTGATCTGGAAACCACAGCTGCCTTTTTTTTTTTTTTCTGAAAAAAACAACAGGATTTTTTTTACAGTGTGGTCTGAAGAAACTTGAGGAACTTGATCTATAATAGCTGGGTTTTTTTTTTTTTCATAATTGGGAACTATTTATAGGAAGAAAGACCCGTCGTTTTTTTTTTTTTTTTTTTTTTTTTTTTTTTTTATCTGATTGGCCCTTTGACACATTTTTTTGTCTGCTTGTTGTAGAGAGGCTGTTAAAGAGCGCTCGGTGTTATGAGGAGAGAGCAGAAGGAGCGTTTTCTCCTGGCGTGTTTGGGCTTCGTTTTGTGAAAGGCACTGTGTGTGGGGCACAAAGCGAGCTCTGTACAGGAATAGGAGTGGTGTCAGCCTCATGCCAACCTGCAGAAAGCTTATTCCTACTACCTCCACTGCCAAAGCTGGCATAACATTAACTCACAAACATCTGAAAAACCATGTGAAAAAGGTTGTTTTCGCTGCATTTTTTTTAAACTCCTTGTATCATTAAGCTTTAATCATTGAATTAATTAAGAATCTCTATTACCTCTGGATTCACCCCCATTCTCGGGTTGCTCCTCCTCCTCCTCCTCCTCCTCCTCCTCCTTCTCCTCTTCCGTCTTCATCCCCTTTTGGCTCTTTTTTTTTTTTTTTTTTTTTTTTGACTCTGTCTCTTTCTGTCTTCCAGCTGTGGCCCCAGTTGTGCCAGAGCTCAACAGTGACATAGACACCAGTAACTTTGATGACATAGAGGATGATAAAGGAGATGCTGAGACTTTCCCTCCACCCAGAGCCTTTGTGGGCAACCAGCTACCATTTGTCGGTTTCACATATTTCAAGGAGGATCAGTAAGTGTTGTTTGTTTTACTTTCATTTTTAGGATTTTCACTCTCTGTATTTTTATTCCAGTAGAAGTTACTTAATTTGCATTTTTGTTCATGTGTACTGCATGGGCCTGTGAGTTATTTATGGATTTTATGGATGTCTTGAATGAATGAATAAGTGAATGAATATTTTTATTTCGGTTAAATACAAAACGCATATAAAAAACATACAGTTCACACACTTAGTAACCGCTTATCATACTCTCATCTTTTGAATTACCTGAAATTGCAGCAAATAAAACATTAACACAAATTAATCTTATTAATTCCTTTATAGCCCTTGATGATTTGACAAATTAAAGCATTTTTAAAACTCAACGAGTGACACAATTTCACTTCATCTTTCAATTGATTCCATAATTTGACACCAATAACATAGATAGATAGATAGATAGATAGATAGATAGATAGATAGATAGCGATATTTAACATTTCGTCTTACTTTATGCATTTCAAACACAAATAACCCTCTTAAATTACAATTCCCTTCTCTTAACTTAAAAAAAATATTTGTATACAAACAGGAAGACTTTTGTTCTTAACACGAAAAATTTTTAAATTTACAATATCATGAAATTTTAAGACACCAGATCCTACAAAAAATGGATTACTGGACTGAAACAAACAAAACATTATCTTACATTAATCTAGATTCAATTTCTTAAGTCACTTAGAGATCATTTTACCTTTAAAGCCCTTGACGATTTGACAAATTGAAGCTTTTTTTTTTTTTTTTAACTCAACAATGAGCGACGCAGTTTCAGTTCATTATTCAACTGATTTCATAATTTGACACGTATCACAGAAATAGATAGATAGATAGATAGATAGATAGATAGATAGATAGATAGATAGATAGATAGATAGATAGATAGATAGATAGATAGATAGATAGATAGATAGATAGATAGATAGATACTTTATTCATCCTAGAGGGAAATTCACAATACAGAAACACAGCGATATTTAATATTTGTTCTTACTTTTATGTGTTTCAAACACAAACAATCCCCTTAAATTAAAATCCCCTTCTTTTAATGAAAAAAAAAAAATGAATACAAACAGGAATATTCAATTCATCATTCAGTTGATTCCATAATTTTACACCAATAATGGAAACATAGATAGATAGATAGATAGATAGATAGATAGATAGATAGATAGATAGATAGATAGATAGATAGATAGATAGATAGATAGATTTCTCTTAACTTAAAAAAAATTGAATACAAACAGGAAGATTTTTCTTTGTAACACACAAAAAAAATTCCGTTGTTTTTAAATTTACAATATCAGGAAATTTGAAGGTACCAGATCCTACAAGAAAATGGATTACTTGACTGAAACAAGCATTATGCTCTAATGTATGAGACCTTTTGCCCAGTTTTCTAGACTCAGGAAGTTGGTTTAAGGACAGCAGTGTGCCTGAAATGCAAAAGCTTCACACCCATACCTTTAATTCCCTTTTACACCGGTCACACACTGTATGTCTGTTCAAGCTCTACACTGCAGCCTTGTTCTGACAGCCCCTTTAACTGCCCTCTCTGCTTATGATGGAGTCTGCTTTTTAAACCCTGGGCTCAGATTGCAAGAGAAATAGTTTTTTAAAAATGACACGTGTATGTGTAGAATTAATGCTTCAAAACAGTGGAGTACAACAGCTTTTTAAAGAACGTATTGATTCTTTTTATATCACACTTTTTGTTTCAACCAGGTGAAAATCTCATTTGGATTCTAATTTCCTTTACAAGACCGATCCAGGCAAGAACGACAGCATAAACATAGTCACCAGTTGCTTTTCCATTGACCCTCAAATTGCGCAAATATAACTTGCGCATAAAAATGTACCTAATGGAAAAATGACAATTTCACCAAAAGTCTCATTTTTCGATTAAAAGTTTTTGCGCTGGCAAGAGGTGGTTTTTCAGGCATAGCTTAAATGGTATGTCACGCAAAACTGCAATGGAAAGACTCGCAACTAGAGTCAGGTGAATTAAAAAAAGGGATATTGACGGATGTTACATCAAGCGAAGAAGAAGAAGAAGAAGGAGAAGGAGGAGAAGGAGGAGGAGGAGGAGAAACATGTCGTGGTATGTGTGGACACACCAGGAAACCCAATCATTTTTTTCATTTAGTATGAGAAAGAGGGGTAATATATAATAATAATGAATATATCTGTAAATCAACACCATATTTACGTTCATCGCAATGTTCATGGAATGACTTCTCTTGTCATCTCGCGATAATAAATAAACAAAAAATCGCATTTGTGATTTAATGGAAAAAAAACGACTATTCGCACTTCTGTTTTTTACCTTTGCCAAGGAAGTTATGTTTTTGCCAGGGTTTGTTTGTTGGTTGGTTAGTTAACAAGATAACTCAAAGAGTTATGGATGGATTTTCATGAAATTTTCAGAAAATGTTGATACTGGCACAAGGAACAAATGATTAAATTTTGGCGGTGATGGGGGGTGGGGGTGGGGCAGATCTGCCTTGGTGGAGGTCTGCGCTCTCCAAGTGCTTTTCTAGTTCGATATTTAGTAAATATCGGTAAAGTTTTGCGCAGATGTCCAATGGAAAAGCGACTTCAGTCAGAATCAGAAGCTGGTTTGTTGCCAGAAATAGTTTAACAATATTAGGGATTTGTCATTTTTTGTAGGTAAATGAAGAAAAAGTTAATAAAGAGGAAGTAACAGAAGAGATGTTAGAAGTATAAAAAAACAAGTACTTTAAATCAAGAATGTAGACGCTTACTTATTGAAAATTTGAATTCTTGCCTGCAAAAAGGTTGTCACAAGGAACTGGTTAAAAAGTGAGCCTCTTTGACCACAGCAACGGCTGGACATTATAGAGCAGGGGTGTTTTTGGGTTTTGTTTTGTTTGTTTTTATTATATATTTTATAGTTATTATTACTATTACTATTTGAGTCCGTATCCTGATAGTGCACCTAAATTTCATTGTACATTCTGTATAATGACAATAAAGTATCTTATCTTATCTTTTTTTTTTTTTTTATTCTATTGTATTTCTGTTTTTATTTTTTTATTTTATTGTATTTCAAATTTCATTTTATTTCTTGCACTCAAAAATTCTATGTATAATCAAATATTTTAATGTGCGCTGTTTTTATTTTTATTTTATTGTATTTCTCTCAAATTTCATTTTATTTCTTGATGTATAATCAAATCTTCATGTATTTTAATATTGTATTTTTTCAATCAATGTGAAGCACTTTGGGCTACAATTTCTGTATGAAAGGTGCTATACAAATAAAGTTTATTATTATTATTATGATTATTATTATTATTATTATTATTATTATTATTATTATTATTATTATTATTATTATTACCTTACCTTACCTTACCTTACCTTAAGTTCTTCTTGAAAACAAAGGTGCAGAGTGGCAAAAAAACACTTTCTGACACTTTTATTCCAAAGAAAAAATGGTGGCCTATTGTAATGTCAGTCTTAAAAAGGTTAAACTAGTAAATAAAAGTATGGTAGTATGTAATCCTCTAAAACACAGGTGTCAAACATGTGGCCCGGGGCCCAAATCCAGCCCGCCAAAGGGTTCAGTCCGGCCCTTGGGATGAATTTATGAAATGCAAAAATTACACTAAGATATTAAACAATACTTTTATTTCAGGTTCCACATTCAGATCAATTCCATCTCAAATGGGCAGGACCAGTAAAATACTATCATAATAACATATAAATAATGAGAACTCCAATTTTTTTCTCTTTGTAAATGTAAATATTTTCATGTATTTACACTAAAACAAAGTATAATTTTGCAAAAAATGTGAACAACCTGAAATATCTTAAGAGAAGTAAGTACAATTTTAACAAGATTCTGTCAACAATTTGATCTAAAGTGGATCAGACCAGTAAAATACTGTCATACTATCAATTTTTTTCTTTTAGTTTTCGTATAAAAAAAGTTAAATTACATGAAAATCTTTACATTTAGAAACTATCTTTTTTAAAAAATGTGAATTATCTGAACAGATGGGAACGACCTGAAATGTCTTAAGAAGAATCAGTGTAATTTTACCAATATTCTGCCTGTTAGTAAATGTTTTTGTGTATTTGTAGATCCACTGTGATCTATAAGTTATAATGTACATGTGTAAATGATAAACTGAGGCAGAATATTGTTAAAATTACATTTATTTTTTCAGTTTGCTCATGTTATTTGCATCTTTTGAAAGGATAGTTTGTCGATGTAAACCTTTTCATAATGTAAATTTACTTTTTTTCGCTCTAAAACATAGAGAAAAGTTTGGACTTGACATTATTTATATATGATTATGTTATTATTTTACTAGTTCGGCCCACTTCAGATTAAATTTAGCTGAATGTGGAGCCTGAACTAAAATGAGTTTGACACCTCTGCTGTAGAACCGGAGCAGACGTCTGTGGATTGTAGATATTGAGCTTATTCTAACGTTTCTGTTTTCTGCTTCAACATACGAACATCAAGCAGGGATGGTTTATACCACAGGGCACAACTGCTTTCA
This sequence comes from Sphaeramia orbicularis, assembly GCF_902148855.1. Classification (NCBI taxonomy): domain Eukaryota; kingdom Metazoa; phylum Chordata; class Actinopteri; order Kurtiformes; family Apogonidae; genus Sphaeramia; species Sphaeramia orbicularis. The sequence goes on along the minus strand of NC_043979.1, from coordinate 34,969,079 downwards.
TAAAATGTCTTCAGCTTCCTCGGTCATTATGTATCCATGTGGTAGAATCGAGTAATGATTCCCAGAGATAGTCGCCCACCATTACAAGTCCACCACCATGGTTAACGGTTGGCAGCACACAGGGTGGTTTGGAGGCATTATTTGGATTTCCCCAAAGGTAAACCTATCCAGATGTAAGAAAAAAGGCAGAAGGATCCTTAAAGTGCATTGCTTTTTCCATATAACATGGTTCCAGGTGTTGTACTAGTGAGTGTAATGGTGAATGTGAATGAATGAACAAGCAATAATGTATTAAGTTTTGTCTGTTTTTAAATCCCGTCTTAAAACCGATCTTTTCTCCTTGGCTTTTGAAACCATGTGAGATGTATTTTATTCTATTGTTTTATTTGGTAGTGGTTTATTGTTCTTATTTTTTGTTGTTTTTAAATTGTACAGCTTTTTATGTTTTTTTTTTTTTTTTATCTATTCTTGTCTTTTATACTTTTATTTTGTTTTTATTTATTTTTCTGTACAGCACTGTTTTATTGTTTTGTACAGTTCTATGTCTTTTAATCTGCTCTGGTATTTTATTTTTTATTTTGCTTTTATTTATTTTTCTGTACAGCACTTTGGTCCACTGTGGTTGTTTTAAAGTGCTTTACAAATAAAGTTGGATTGGATAAGATATTTTAGATGAAATATTACTTGGTTTTATGTTTATTCTTACATTTTATTCTTTTATTTAGATTTTATCTATTCTTTTGTATTTTCATTTATCTATCTATTTTGTAATTTTGTAATTTTTAATTTTATTTTTACAGTTGTTTTATGTCTTTTAATCTATTCTTGTATTTTACTCTGTTATTTTGGTTTTTATTTATTTTTCTGTACAGCACTTTGGTCCACTGTGGTTGTTTTAAAGTGCTTTACAAATAAAGTTGGATTGGATAAGTTATTTTAGATAAAATATTACTCGGTTTTATGTTTATTCTTATATTTTATTTAGATTGTATCTATTCTTCTGTATTTTTATTTATCTATTTATTTTTTAAAATTTTAAAATTTTATTTTTACAGTTGTTTTATGTCTTTTAATCTATTCTTGTATTTTACTCTATTATTTTGTTTTTTATTTATTTTTCTGTACAGCACTTTGGTCCACTGTGGTTGTTTTAAAGTGCTTTACAAATAAAGTTGGATTGGATTTGTTGGATTTTCAAAGCTCCAAGGCCACCTGGGGTAAATTCCATCATCGACACTGAACCATGACTCTTTTTTTGTCCATCCTTCATCTCTCAGGTTGCTGAAGGGAAGTAGACACTGTATCGAGGAGGATTCAGAGAACCGTAAGGACGACTGTAAGGAAAAAGAGAATCGCTCTGAGAACGCAGAGGTAGATGTTCACATTTGTCTGATACAAAATAGGAGAAAGGATGAGAAAAAAAACACCATACAGACTTTTAGAATTTGAGAATTAAATAAAATTTGTGTGTTTGTGTCCCTGAGCAGTTGCAGAAAAAAATTCATCAGCTGGAGGAACAGTTCAACCATGAGATGCAGGCCAAGGATGAGCTGGAGCAGAAGTGCAAGTATGACTAAACTATCAGCACACACAAAAATAAAACACTTCATTTTCAGATTTCCTCCTGAGACCCAGGAAGTACAAGTTTAGGCATTTTGACAATAATGTATTCCCTTCATTGGAAACAGAATGATACAACAGTTGTTTCAGATTTTTTATATGTATTTTTATGGAATATCCTTTGCTGTCAACTAAATTTTTTTTCTTTCTTTCTTTCTTTCTTTCTTTCTTTCTTTCTTTCTTTCTTTCTTTCTTTCTTTCTTTCTTTCTTTCTTTCTTTCTTTCTTTCTTTTTAAGCAAAGCTGTGAAACTCTTGTACCTTCAGTGGACAAAAATGCACTGCTGTGTCTCAGGGGGATATGTGTTTAATTACCTCCGCCAAGGAGGTTATGTTTTTGTTGGCGTTGGTTTGTTTGTCTGTTTGTGTGCTAGATTACGCAAAAAGTTAAGGACAGATATGGATGAAAATTTCAGGAAATGTCGATACCGGCACAAGGAACAAATGATGAAATTTTGGTGGTGATCGGGGATGAGGGGGGCACGGAGGCCCACTGATCTGCCTTGGCAGAGGTCTGCGCTCTCCGAGTGCTTCTAGTTTGTGTTAAGAAATTACAAATGTGATGCATTAACTTTTATGAGCAAGTAATCTACAATAACTAAATACTTTTATTTATGATGAATGCTGTGTTTATTTAGGGAAATGTGGTACAATTGGATTAATAACTAGAACAGCACTCGGAGAGCGCAGACCTTCACCAAGGCAGATCAGCCCCCCCACCCCCAGTCACCACCAAAATGTAATCATTTGTTCCTTATGCCAGTATCAACATTTCCTGAAAATTCCACCTAAATCCGTCTGAAACTTTTTGAGTTATCTTGCTAACAGACAGACAGACAAACCCCGATGAAAACATTACCTCCGCCAAGTGTAACGGCGGAGGTAATAATGGATTACATTTACATAGCAATTTTCCAGTTATATATACTCAAAGTGCGTACATTGGATCCATTATTCATTATTCATGATTCATTATTAGCTCTATGTCATATATATTGTCAGCCCTGTGATGAACGGGTGACATATCCAGGGTGTACCCCGCCTTCGCTCATAAGTACTTGGGATAGGCTGCAGCAACCCCCATGACCCTGGTGAGGATAAAGCGGATTCAGAAAATGAATGAATGAATGAACTATAAAGTGCAAACTTTACTTTTAAAAAGTAAATAATTATAGTTACTAGTTACTTTCCCAAAAAAAGTAATTGAATTAGTAATGGAATTACTCCTTCATAAATGTAATTGGTTACCAGGGAAAGTAATTATTGCATTACTTTTTTGAAAAACCTTCAAATATGTAAACGGAAACTGATTTTTGAGCGTGTTTCACAGGCCAGTTTCATAGAGTAGAACAGCAGACAGGTACTGAATACCATGACTGTAGTGAGGCTGGGGTCCACCAGGGCCCGGCTTTTCCACCACATAAGTGCATATCTGCAGAAGATGCTCCTCCAGTTAATCCCACATCTCCACTTTTTTCAGTCGCTCCTCCCTGATACAGCAGTAAATGTCTTCAGTCCAGTCAGTCGGACTCACTGATAACTCCTCCCCTAAATTAGCAGTGCACATAGCTGCGTTCAAGTGAATGGGATGTGCTGGGACAACTCAGACTCATGTGGCACACAGGTGAAGCATGAAGGCAGTGTGGGCAATTTGAATAGAAGAACGGCTCGTAAATGAATGGTTCGCAACGAATCGGTTCTTATCGTTCACTGAAAAGAGCCGTTCAAAAGACTCGACTCATCCGCGAATGTCACATCTCTCGTGCCTGGATGAGCGAGCCAGGACGGATAACAGCTGTTAGATATCAGTGCATAGTAACACGCCACATTTCACTGCCAGTAACGGCGTTGTAACGTTTCAAACAGTAATTCATTAGATTACCCATTACTGGAAAACAATAATGGCATTAGTAACGCCGCTATTTTTAACGCCATTATTCCCAACACTGGTTACAAAGGACCAAAAGTTTGATCAAATATTTCTTTTTTTTTTAAGGATTTTTTAACAATAATCTATAATTTTTTTCTTTGTAGAAATGCCACCAACCGTTTAGACAAGTTGGTCAAAGAATTAGACAAGGAGGTAAGACGGTCAAACTGACTTTTCTACCATTTCGATAAAAGGCATGTTCCATTTTTGACCTTTTGACTGTTCTTCGGTCAGATGAGTAGCAGGCAGAGAGTGGAGGCTTCGCTCAGGCAGCTGGAGCGAGAGCGAGCTCTGCTGCAGCACCAGAGCGCCGAGAACCTACGCAAGGTGGAGATCGAGACGGACCGAAAGCGCGGCCTGGAGAACGAATGTAAGCATCTGCTGTTTGACTGAAGCTCTGGAAGTCACGGAAAAAATTATTAAACCATCAAAAGTCATCCAAAACAATGGTTATGCAATTAAGTACTAACTCCTGTGTGTGTCATGTGACTAAAACAGACAGAAAAGAAAACATGGAATGCCTAAAAGCACTGTTTTTATCAGTACAATGCCATAGATATTGATGTAAGAACTGAAGTGATTTTGGTTATTATCAAGAAAACATGGAAAATGTCTAGATATCAGCTCTGAAATTCAACTCTTATGAGCTATTTTTGTTGTTATCATTATATCTGTCCAAACAAATGTACCTTTAGTTGTACCAGGCATTAAAATGAACAAGAAATTAAAGAAAACAAGGGCAACAAGCATCATCTGAGTTTGTTCTGCTCGTCTGTATTTACTCATTAGTGAACAACCTGAGGGACCAGCTGGAGGATCTGAGGAGGAGGAACCAGAACTCCCAGATTTCCAATGAGAAGAACATCCAGCTGCAGAAACAAGTGAGGGGGGGCTCATACTTGTTGAGCGTTTTGCTCTCTGTTATGTGTTTGTGCTTCGTATCTGTATTATTTCCTTGTAATAGTGAGATTTTTAACCCACCTGATACACTTACCCTTAACACAGACCACTCACTTTAGGCTCAGTCTATCTCAGATCACCCAAAAAAATGACATTTTTAAACCTCACCCCTTTCAGTTTTTATGAAATGTGGTATATACCTGGGGGGACGGAGCTTTTTCTATTGCTGCTCCAATCCTCTTGAACTCCCTCCCACCTACCATCTGACACTGCTCCGACCTCAACACCTTCAAATCCCTTTTAAAAACTCACTTATTTAAGATTCCTTTTAATGTTTAATTGTTTTATATTCATATACCTGCCTTCCCTTTTGGACCTGCTTTTATCTGTTTTTAATGTTTGGTTTCTGTTTTTATCTGCTTTAATAATAATAATAATAATAAACTTTAGCACCTTTCATACAGAAATTGTAGCCCAAAGTGCTTCACATTGATTGAAAAAATACAATATTAAAATACATTAAGATTTGATTATACATCAAGAAATAAAATGAAATTTGAGAGAAATACAATAAAATAAAAATAAAAACAGCGCACATTAAAATATTTGATTATGCATAGAATTTTTGAAGTGCAAGAAATAAGATGAAATTTGAGAAATACAATAAAATAAGCTTTATGTAAAGTGAGTTCCATGAAAAGCACTACACAAATAAAATATATTATTATTATTATTTTTATTATTAAATAGGTAATTCATAACCAGAAAAGCCAAAATTTCAAATTTTAACTTTATCGGATCAACGGTTTTTGAGATATCGCAATTTAATTTTTTCACTTTTTTGCAAAAAATGCCATTGCAGCCAAATTTCAAACTGCTGTAACTCCGCGACCACTGGTCTGATTTTAAAAAGGAAGGTATTTCTGTAAAGGGAAGACCATAAGGAATCTACATCTGGTGTTATTTTGTGCATTTGGGTACTTTTGAGCTGGGTGACCTTTTGATATATATTTTGACCTTGAAATTGACACTGTAGGACACACCCGACCTCTTTGACACCATTATGAAAAATGTAGCCCTATGTGTCAACTACAACACAGAAAAAGTGGGAGGGGTTTTCTTTTTTATACTTGAGCAAATTTCGATAGAATATAGGCCTACCTCCAGATTCCTAGTAAATTCTGTATATTTAGAGTGCAGAAGATCTGCATACCAAGCCTGCATGTACCTTGTGCAGCTGTGGTATGACCTTGCATTTTTGACAGGTCTAAACAAGCCCAGATTGTTATTAATGTTTACACTGCAGTTCAGTTTTCTGATTATTTCTGATAATTATTGATTATTGATTTGGTGGAGGAGGTCTCAGAAGAGTTTGGTGATCCCATCCTATCCTATCCTATCAAAGGATGTAACGATTACTGGTATAACGATAAACGGCGGTAAAATTGCAGACGGTTAGTATTACCGTTTAAATTCTAATTATCATGATAATCATGTTTGATTACCGCACTTTTAGGAGAAAAAAACGCCTTTGTAAAAATCTGCTTTTATGTCAAATATTTGAGTATAGTTTCAATTTATGACAATTTTAATTTTATATACCGAATATTTGGAACCAATATTCACATTTAAAGTCTTTGAAAAGGTTTGTTAAAGATCTTTGTGTTATTTATGCAATAAATTATATACATTTTTCAAATTGGATTTTATATTTTTTGGTGTTTTTTTGTCATTTTATGTTTTTATAGTAGGTGAATGTGAAAAAAATAATAGAGTTGATATAAATGAAGTTGTGCTGAAAAAAAAAAAGATCCCAAACATGGGTATAGTAAACATTTGTTTATATAGTATATAAAGGCAAAATCAAAAAGACTGAAAAACAGCCAAAATAGGCTCAGAAGGTACATTGTACCTATTATTTTATTTGTTTTTTTTGTTGTTGTTTTTTTTTTCAAAATACAACTTGGTTAAATTATTTCAGTGTGTGTATTAGTACTTTTTTAACATTTTGAGCACAATTTCAACAATACCGCGATAATAATGATAACCGTGATAATTTTGGTCACAATAACCGTGATATGAAATTTTGATATCGTTACATCCCTAATCATATCATATCATATCATATCATATATCATATCATGCAACTTTATTTATAAAGCACTTTAAGAACTTAACAGCTGGCCAAAGTGCCGTACACAAATCATAAAACAAGGAAATAAATATGTAAAAACAGTGATAACACAGCGTGCAAACCGGGCTAAGAATGACAAAATACAGCCATCATAAAAACAAAGACAAATTAAAATCTGATAAAAAACAGCATAAGAAATATTTAAAAAAAAAACCATCTCACTCACTGATTAAAAGCCAATGAGAAAAAGTGCATTTTCAGACATGATTTAAAGACACGCAGAGACAGTCACTATCTAAGGGCAACTGGTTCCACAGCTCTGGGGCAACAACAGAAAAGGCACAGTCCCCATGAAGCTTCTTTTTTGTACACAAAATTTTATCAGAATTGGAGGTGGTGAGGTTTAACTCAATGGGTGAACTGAGCTGGAATGACTCTTTATTTTCTTTATTTATTTTTCCTTGCTTAAAGTACAGTTTATTTCCTTTATTTCCTTTTAGTTTAAATTGTTTTAATTGTACAGTTTATTTCCTTTTAGTTTAGTTTAAATTGTTTAAATTGTACTGTTTGTTTCCTTTTAGTTTAACCCTTTCATGCATGAATTATGACAACCTTAATCAAGATTTATTTCCTGAGTGTTTTTATTCCTCTTTAGGAATGAAAAAAAAAACAAAAAAACAATACAATTGAAATATTTTTTATGAACCTATTTTTCACGGAGTTCCAAAAATGTCCACTCAGCTTGATAACATGTATTTACTAATATATTGTGTGAAAACTATGGAATAAAAACATTTTTAATGCTGCTAATCTGCTGTTTTCTCACATTTTAACATACTCTAATAGTCACTACTCACTTCATTGAGATAATATGCAAAAAAAAAACAACTCTGTTTAAAAAAAAACCCAAATGTTGATTGTAGTTTCAAAACAATAGTAAGCAATTGATTTAACCCTTTCATGTATGAATTATGAGAACCCTGATTGAGATTTTTTTTTACTGAGTGTTTTTATTCCTCTTTAGGCATGAAAAAAAATAATGTGATTGAAATTGTTTTTATGAATCTGTTTTTCATGGAGTTGCAAAAATGTCTACTCAGCTGAACACCATGTGTTTAGTTTTTGAAGCAAAGAAACATGTATTTACTGATACACTGTGTGAAAACTATGAAATCATTTTTAAAATATTGTTAATCTGATGTTTTGTCACATTTGAACAAACTCTAATACTAGTTATTACTCACTTTATGGCGATTATATGCAAAAAAAAAAACAAAAAACTTAATGTTAATGACAGTCTAACAACAATAACAAGTACTTGGTTTACACTCAAACATGTCACCGCAGATCATGTTTATCAACAACAGAAAAGTTACAGTAACGGTATGAATTGCAGTGTATGTTATGATGCTTAAGTGTCCACTGTGCTGGCTGATATGGAACTAAAATAATAAAATCCTTGAAAATACGATAAGAGAACAGCTGTAAAATAGCTGTCCACTGTAGTGACCATTATGCATGAAAGGGTTAAATTGTTTTAATTGTACAGTTTATTTCGTTTTAGTTAATTTTAAATTCTTTAAATTGTACTGTTTGTTTCTGTTTAGTTTAAATTGTTTTAATTGTACAGTTTATTTCTTTTATTTCCTTTTAGTTTAGTTTAATTGTTTACGTTAGTCGTGTGAAGGGAACTCGCAAAGTAAGAATTTCATTGCTCAGTACTGCTGTGTATATGACAATAAAGTTATTAAATCTTGAATCAAATACTGCACTGTAGTTCCAAAGTTGTATTCATAACCCTTAACAATTAACACAAACATAATATTTTATCCTCCTGAGACTCAGGAAAGTTCAACTTTTTTGCTTTTTTAGTTAAAAAAAATTGCCTTGATTTGAAACATGATGATGCAACAGTTTTTTGTGGATATTTTTTTTTATATATAAATAGGTGAAGCTGTGAAATTCTTGTCTTCTACAGAGGACAAAAGTGCATTTCTGGGTCTCAGGAGGATATGATATACTTCAGTGAAAAATATTTACTTTATTACTGTCATTTAATGAACTGCAATGTTTTTACTGAATAATCTTGACTTCTTTGTTTTCTCGTTTCTGTCTTTTTCCTCCGTGTAAATTGTCGCTTAATTAGTAATCTATAAAGAAACAGGCAACTGTGAATGAAGGTTAAATCGTTATTCTTCGGCTTCTCCCTCATTAATTCGCTTGGTTTTTTGCTGCACTGACCCACTTTTTGCCTGCGAGGAGAAAAGTTTAATCTTCTCTGTTTCTCATTTGTAGCTGGAGGAGACCAACGCTGTGCTCGAGGCTGAGCAGGAAGCGGCGGCGAGATTGAAGAAGAGTCAGGCGGAGGCGCAGAAACAGGCTCAGAGCCTGGAGGTCGGCCTCAGGGAGATGCAAGACAAGTGCAGCCAGTTAGAAAATAGCAAAATGGAGTTGGAGAAGCAGCTGATGGGGCTTCAGTCTGAATTGGAGGCTGAGAAGAGAGACCGTAACCTCGGGACAGAGACTATAGCTGATCTCCAGGGTGAGAAACACTGTTTAAAGGTGATAATTCTGGGGTTTTAAGATGCACTCAACTAAATAAACACACAGTCTGCACAAAGAATGTAACAGTAAGTACCAGAATAAGGCTGCTAAAATGTGGTCATTAAATTTTACGATAATCCTCACCACTTTGGCAGCCGGCCATTCATTATTTGAAGTTTTTTTTTTTATATTGCGTACTTTAATGCATCTATTAAAAGAGGAAAAGTAAAATTTAAGTTTGCCAGTCAGAAAGGTTAATAAACGGCTGTAACTTCAGGTAATGAAACCATGATCTTATGAGCTCATTCAGAGCTACTGAAGTAAACACGTACTCCACAGCAGGAAAAAAGGCATTACACAACTTGGAGCGGTGGCCTGGACAGGGTATTAGATGTGAATCAGGTTTTTTTGGAGCAGGCCATGGGAAATATTTGATCATAGGTGGAAACATCTGTTCAAAAGGCTGAGAATGGACCAAAGTAAAGCAAGAGGCTATAAAAGCCAAAAACATGGAGCGGAGCCAGCACCTCTTGTGAGATGTAGTTTGGAAACTTAAGCGTACTCGGTCCATATGCGGAGGTCAGAGAGGACGGATTGTAACAACGGCGTCGCCTGTTTGCCGTGATGTGTCATGGCTGTTCACCCCCCGTAATAACCTCCATGTGGGTGGAGTTCAGCTAAAGGAAAATATGCATGAGGTCTGTTGTTTTTTTGTGTATTAAGCTCAAACAAGTGCAGGGACTTAATGTGAGCATCGCATCTCTTTGTAAGTAAATATTTAAGATCAGGGGTGTCAAACATGCGGCCCGGGGGCCAAATGCGGTCCGCCAAAGGGTTCGGGTCAGACCCTGGGGTGTTTTTGCCAAGTGCAAAAATTCTACAGTCTTGAATTGAATTAAGCAAAAAAATTTTTGCTTGAATTAAGGGAAAAAATCTACAATTAAGCCAAAAAAAAATCTTCAATTAAGTAAAAAAAAAAAAAATCTTCAATTAGGCCCAAAAAATCTCAAATTTAGCAAAAAATCTAGAAATAAGCCAAAAAAAAAATCTTCAATTAAGTAAAAAAAATGTTCAATTAAGCCAAAAAAAATCTTCAGTTAAGTTAAAAAAAAAATCTTGAAATAAGCCAAAAAGAAAAATCCTCAATTAAGTAAAAAACATCTTCAATTAAGTAAAAAAAAAAAAAAATCTTCAATTAAGTAAAAAAAAAAAGTTCAATTAAGCCAAAAAAAAAATCTTCAGTTAAGTTAAAAAAAGATCTTGAAATAAGCCAAAAAATTTTTTTCATTTAAGTAAAAAAATCTTGAATTAAGTCAAAAAAAATCTTCAGTTAAGTAAAAAAAAAATCTTCAATTAAGCCAAAAACAAAATCTTCAGTTAAGTTAAAAAAAAATCTTGAAATAAGCCAAAAAAAAAAAAAAAAAAAAATCTTCAATTAAGTAAAAAAAAAAAATCTTGAAATAAGCCAATAAAATAAAATAAAATAAAATAAAATAAAATAAAATCTTCAATTAAATAAAAAAAAAATCTTGAATTAAGTAAAAAAGAATCTAGAAATAACAACTTTTTTTTTTCTTTGTAGTAGTGCAAAAAATAACATTAAATTATGAAAATGTTTACATTTCCAAACTATCCTCTAACACTAAACTGTGAATAACTTGTGGAAGTGGAGGAATAATATTGTTAAAATTGCACTAAATTTTCTTGTGCTTTTTAATTTAAATTTCAGTTTTTACAGGGTTTTATTTATTTATTTTTTTGATTGTTTATAAAAGTAAGTATTTTCATAATTTAATGTTTTTTTTTTTTTACATTAAAACAAAGACAAAAATGTGGAGTTGTCATTATTTATAGGTTATTCTGTTATTATTTTTCTGGTCCAGCCCACTGCAGATCAAATTTAGTTGAATATGGAACTGAACTAAAATGAGTTTGACACCCCTGTAGATGTTCTTTTTGTGCGTTCACTATGTTTTTGGTCCATTTTCTTTCCCCTTAGGACGCATTTCTGCTCTGGAGGAAGAGGTGAAAGAGGTGAAGTCTTCTTTCTCTAAGGTGCAAACTGAAAAGAAGCAGCTACAAGAGAAGCTGAATGAGCTTGAGAAGGTTTGTTGATGTTTTTTTCTAAAGAGAATTGAGATTTAAAGTCCCTATCAGATAAAGTTTTTATTTGCAGGATATTCCTTTATGCAAATTAACCCACAAAGACCCAAACTTGCACCGGCGACCAACATCATCCACTGATATAAAATGTTTAATATCTTCTGAACCACTAAACCTAGCAATACGTTGAAATAATTGGTGTAAAATGCAGTTTGTCATCTTTTCATGGTCATCAGATTTGACCCATTTGGACGTTCAGAGGCTCCGTAGTGAACGTGGAAACACCGTCATCTTCTACAGCATTGATTCACCAGTAAAACCAATGGAGTTGGATCAATGATAGTGGATGGAGACACTAAGGCTACGTTTAGACTGCAGGCAAATGTGGCCCAAATACGATTTTTTTTTGCCCATATGTGACCTGTACAGAGGTCGCGTTAACTGAAAATATTCCGTGATTGACAGATTTTTTTTTAAATGACGGAAAATTCTGAAAGCAGTCCATCATTTTGACAGATTAAAATACTGAGGGTCATCGTTGTTTAGCTGACTTTAGCCAAAATTAGATGCTACTTTGTGAGCGCGAACTGTGAAGACAGCCGAGTCTCCTTAGTTATTTATTTATTTTTTTAAAAACTTTTATTGAAGAAAACAAAATAAAACAAAACAAAAAAATGTCCAGAGTAACAACGTTTGTCCTGAGATTGGGCCCATGATTACAATATAAAGTATTTGATTACAATGAAGAAAAGGAGAGGAAAAAAAACAACAAAAAAAACCCATTCAGGCTTAAATATCCATTCCAATAAGACTGAATACTGGTCTCCGTCTTCTTTCAAAGGTCGGAGTCTTCAGCTGTAGCTGTGCTGTTAACTGTTCCATTAGACAAACTTGTTTAATTTTTTTGTATCCGTTGTCCAGTTGTAGGTGATTCAGGTTTCAGCCATAACATTATCATTTTTCTCGCAGTCATCAGAAGAAGATGTAGTATGAATTTTTGGTCGTGGGATAGACCATCAGGGAATACGTCCAGTAAAAATAATAATGGGTCCATAGAGCGGTTCACTTTAAGTAAACTATCCAATGTGCCTTTTACATTAGTCCAGAAGTGTTTCACAATGGGGCACTCCCAAAATATATGTGTCTGATCACCGACAAGACCACAGTTTCTCCAATACTTGTTGCTAACACCACTTTTAGAGAGAAAAGATTTTAATGGGGTTCTGAAAAAATCGTATTTTAACTCTTTCGGTGCCAGACAGTTAAGGGGCTAATAAGCCTTAAAAGTGCCACAGAATTTGGCCGTTTTTCAGTATTTCGCGTCGTTTTTATAATCGAAGTCTGAATCGTCATCAGAACTCATTTTCTAGCAGATGGGACTGTTTTGACAGATCGCTGTGTTTATGATATTACTACAAAATGGCCATCTAATTTGCATATGATTTCATTCATAAATTCATTCATAAAATTTCCCAAGCAGAAAACGAAACGCGAGCTCTTCCTTGGTCAAAAACCGCTCGGTAACATCCGACCGATTGCTACTTAGATTCAAAACGCACCGGACACAGCCGATTCATTATTGATCGTAATTTGCAAGAAGATTTGAAAGAACGTCATCGAAATGTGAGAAAGAAATGGGGGTGGATGGTTTGTTTGTACACAAATATGGCGTGTTCTCCAAAGCCGATCTGATCGGCCCGTGGCACTTTAAAGGTTGTATTCGTAAAGCCGATTTAATCAGCCCATGGCACTGAAAGAGTTAACCTTCCCTCCTTAGTTCTTTTAAAAGCCCAGTAAATGTGATGGCATTGATAAATGTGGTGTAAAAAGAGGGACTGATGCGGTGAAGGATGACGGACAAGCAAGTTATATGCCAGTTCTGATGACATTTGGTGTGTTATATGTACGCATTTTCTACCTTTCATGTGTTATTTGATGGCATGTCGATTTGTGCCCAGATCTGTGGTTCACATAACCTGAACCCGAACCCTCAATGCATGGGATTGACGCTGCGTGAACATACACAAGGAAAACTTAGAATGTCTACAGATAACACTGGTCTACAAGGAAAATGCTTCCAGAATAAAAGTAATGACATTTTACCACATGAGAGTCACTGATAAAGAAAAATCAAGTCAAAAATGCTGGTTGGCTGAACTTTCCAAGATACAGCCTTGGGTCAAAATGTGCAATTCAAGAATTAACGAGAGAATGGGTTTGACTCAAAAGGAATATTTGTCTCAGAGCTACAAGATCTACTTCAAAACACTGTCTGCACATTAGAATACATTCACTTTACTGGTTCTATTTAGTGGAAGATTTATAAAACTATTATATAAATCACAGGTGTCAAACATGCGGCCCGGGGGCCAAATCCAGCCCGCCAAAGGGTCCAGTCCGGCCCTGTGGATGAATTTGTGAAATGCAAAAATTACACTAAGATATTAACAATCCTTTTAGTTCAGGTTCCACATTCCGACCAATTCAATCTCATGTGAGCCGGACCAGTAAAATACTATCATAATAACATATAAATAACGACAATTTCAAATGTTTCTTTTTGGAAATGTAAATATTTTTCATGTATTTACACTAAAACAAAGTATAATTTTGCAAAAAATATGAACAACCTGAAATGTCTTAAGAGAAGTAAGTACAATTTTAACAATATTCTGCCTGTTACTAAAATGTTTTATGTGTTTGTAGATCCACTGTGATCTGTAAGTTATAACGTACATGTGTAAATGATAAACTGAGACATAATGTTAAAATTACACTTATTTTTTCAGTTTGTTCATGTTATTCACATCTTTTGAAAGGATAGTTTGTAGATGTAAACCTGTTCATAATGTAAATTAACTTTTTTATTGCTCTAAAACATAGAGTAAAGTTTGGAGTTGACATTATTTATATATTATTATGTTATTATTTTACTGGTTCGGCCCACTTCAGATCAAATTTAGCTGAATCTGGCCCCTGAACTAAAATGAGTTTGACACCCCTGATATAAATGTACATAAACCAGTATATATGTGTAATAACACTTAATCATATACCTTGAAAACATCAGCAAACCGGCACTTTTGTCATTTATTTTCCAATTAATCTTATTAAAATACGTAACATTTAGCACATTTAATGTCTGAAGCAAATCATTTCTAAAAAATTGTAGACCAGTGTAACACACCAATTCAAAGTGGCATATATAATTATGCGAGTCGTGATATCACGTTGGTTTATCAGCCAGCAGCAACTACAGTGGCTTCATCATTGAGATGCTTTTGAACATTAAATACTAAATATATCTCATTATCATTAAAAAATAAAAATTTGAAATGACAGATATTAATATGTTATGACGGAATTTTTACGACCCTGTCTGTCAAAATGACGGACAATAAAAATGTCTAGCACAACCTCTGGACCTGTATCCGATTTATTAAAAACAATTTTAACAGCACAAATCTTTTTTTTTTTTTTCAAATTCGACCCAGACCACTTTCATATGTGATCCTAAATGCGATACATATCTGATATTTTGCGATTCTTCAGTCTGAATGGCAAGATCATATTTGTCCGACCTTTACGACATTAAAAAGCGACAAACGTCACAATTCTGCATCCCAGGAGGAGGAGTGATGGAAAAAACACATTTACTTCCGTAAACGCAGTGCGTCCTTGTGTTGTCATGATTACATCAGGACCTCTTTTGCACATGCAGGTCATTTCAGAGTCGCATTCAGTTCATACTCAAAACTGATAGAAGTCGCATTTAATGTGTAATATGAAGGAGCACACACAAAAAAAATCGGATTTCACCCAAAAATCCGAATTGTGCATTAAGACCTGCTCTCTGAATGTAGCTTTAATTTATGTTCAGTTATTGAAATCTTTGCTGAAAAAAGTACATTTTTCTTTCAAACCTCAACTTTAATCGGAGCTTTTATGAACATTTACATGATCAGTGAATTAACCCTTTCATGCATACTGGTCACTCCAGTGGACAGCCATTCTACAGCTGTTCTCTTGTATGTATCATGGATTTTGTTGTTCTTTTCGTTGTTTTTTTGTTTGTTTTTTTACACATATCTTTATTAAAGTTTTAAGACACTACTTATCTTTTATGACATGAATTGGTAACATTATGTAGATCTCTCCCGAGCATAAACCCCCAGAATCACAAGCTCTCCCTATAGTTTTCACACAATTTATCAGTAAATACATATTTCTGTGCGTGTGGTGTCCAGCTGAGTGGACATTTTTGCAACTTCATGAAAAATAGGTTCATTAGAATTTTTGTTTTCATTATAATTTTTAAAAATGTATTTTTTAAATTTTTTTTTAATTATTTCAATTATTTTTTATTTTTTTATTTTTCAGAAGAAAATTTTCAATCGCATTGTTTTTTTCATGCCTAAAGAGGAATAAAAACACTCAGGAAAAAATTTTGATTAAGGTTCTCATAATTCGGGCATCAAAGGGTTAAACATAGGAAATTACCTGATTTAAACTGAAAAACTGTAATAATACAGAGGATGATATGACAATAAATGGCGATAAATCACTTAAGAAAAGTTAAATATAAAGAAAAAAAATATTTTGGAACTGCCACAAAAGTAGCACTGGGTCTTTATGGGTTAAAAATATTTGTCTGCACATTCTGTTTTGAAGATTCCCTTTGGCTGTTTTCTAAAGTGCAGTGTTACAAATCATAGCAATGAAATAAGAAATGAAGTCTAATTTATATCCCCTTGGAATTTATAGGAAAAGAGCAACCAAGAGATAGATCTGATGTACAAGCTGAAGTCACTCCAGCAGACTTTTGAGCAGGAGGAGAACGAACATAAGGCCACCAAAGCCAAGCTCGCAGATAAAAACGAAATCTACCAGTCCATTGAGGAGGCAAAGTCCGGGGCTTTAAAAGGTGAGCAAGCAGGATGGGAGAAGATGAAATACGGCTTCAGCTTTTCAGAACAGATGAACAAGGAAATAAAAAAAAAACCTCTTGAAATAAGGTCAAGGTCTGATTGATGGACCCTGTGATGGACTAGTGTTCCATCCAGGAGAACTTATGCACTCATCCTCTTAGAACCACAGTAAGTGGAGATGTGCACTGGCCCAATAAAGTACCCTGCTTGAAAAGGACCAGTTTTATCTGATATTAAATACAGTACACTCTCAAAAATAGAGGTACCGGCTTGTACTTAAAAGGGTACAAATGCTTATCGCTGGGGGTGTACTTTTTTGAGAGACATTTCTGTACCCTTTCGAAATGGTCTATTTTTGTACCTTAAGTTCTTTACATAGAAAACTATCGTATAGTTGATAATGCCATGATATTTAAAGTTTGAACCGGTGGCCTAATTGAGAAAAAAAACAAAAAAAAAAAAAACAGCATAGGCAAGAGATGACATCAAGACATGGAGGTGTGAATGAAAACTTGATAAAACAGAGATTATGGCAATAATCAGAGGTTCTAATAAGATAAATAAATTATCAGGCTATTATCATTGAGCTAATTGGGCTATTAAATTAAAACACAAATTATTATTAACCCTTTCATGGAGAGTGGTCAGTCCAGTGGACAGTTCTTCTCCAGCTGTTCTCTTGTATATTCATGGGTTTGGTTGTTTTAGTTCCATATCAGCCAACACAGTGGACACTTATGCATCATCCCATACACTGACATTCCTGTAACTTTCCTGTTCTTTTATCAAAATCAGTTACTAATTGCACTGGTCTACAAGGAAAATGCTTCCAGAATAAAAGTAATGAAATTTTACCACATGAGAGTCACTGATAAAGAAAAGTCAAGTCAAAAATGCTGGTTGGCTGAACTTTCCAAGATACAGCCTTGGGTCAAAATGTGAAATTCAAGAATTAACGAGAGAATGGGTTTGACTCAAAAGGAATATTTGTCTCAGAGCTACAAGATCTACTTCAAAACACTGTCCGCACATGAGAATACATTCACTTTACAGGTTCTATTTAGTGGAAGATTTATAAAACTATTATATAAATGTACATAAACCAATATATATGTGTAATAACACTTAATCATATACTTTGAAAACATCAGCAAACTGGCACTTTTGTCATTTATTTTCCAATTAATGTTATTAAAATACATAACATTTAGCACATTTAATCTCTGAAGCAAATCATTTCTAAAAAATTGTAGACCAGTGTTGTTATTAGACTGTAATTAACAGAGTTTGTTTTTTTTTTTTTAACAAAAAAGTTTTTTTTTTGTATATTATCTGAGTGAGTAATAACTAGTATTATAGTATTTTAAAATGTGAGAAAACATCAGATTAGCAACATTAACCTCCTGAGACCCAGGAAAATGAAAATTTTAGCTGTTTTCCATTAAACAATTGTCTTGATTGGAAACCGCATAATGCAACTGTTTTTTTTTTTTGTTTTGTTTTTTTCTTTTCAGATAGTTTTTATTAAATTATGTTTATTTATTTATTTTTTATTGGAATGTTCTTTGCAATGGACAGCAAGTGAAACTGTCAAACTTTTGTCCCCTACAGAGGACAAAAATGCATTGCTGCGTCTCAGGAGGGTAAAAATGTTTTTATTTCATAGTTTTCACACAGTATGTCAGTAAATGCATATTTCTGAGCTTCAAAAATTAAACACATGGTGTCCAGCTGAGTGGACATTTTTGTAACTCCATGAAAAATAGGTCCATAAAAAAAAAAAAAAAAAAAAAATCTATCACATTGTTTGTTTCATGTCTAAAGAGGAATACAAACACTCAGGAAAAAAATCTTGATTAAGGTTCTCATGATTCATGCATGAAAGGGTTAAATATAATATAGA
This sequence comes from Sphaeramia orbicularis, assembly GCF_902148855.1. Lineage (NCBI taxonomy): Eukaryota > Metazoa > Chordata > Actinopteri > Kurtiformes > Apogonidae > Sphaeramia > Sphaeramia orbicularis. The sequence goes on along the minus strand of NC_043979.1, from coordinate 34,951,019 downwards.
GTAATTACAGTATGATATATAATAAATAATTCGCTAAGCCTAATGTTTGAACTATAATTAGGCCTACTGTTCAGTTCTCCTAGCCCACAGGTGTCAAACATGCGGCCCGTGGGCCAAAACCGGCCCTCCAAAGGTTCCAAAGCGGCCCGCGGTGCAAAAATGACACTGAAGATATTAACAGTCTGGGGTGTTAAGCTGGTTTTAGTTCAGGGGCCACATTCAACCCAATGTGATCTCAAGTAAAAGAATAAAATAAACAATAAAATGTAAACCTGAAAATGAAAGTTCAATTTTAACAATATTTTAGTAATTGTTTTGCACATTTTTAGATCAGATCTGTAAGTCATGAATAATAATCTGACACATGATATTGTAGAAATCATTCCTTTTTAAGGTCCAAATTCCAAACTTGAAAATGTTAACAACATTATGTCTGTTACCAAATATGTGTGTAACACTGTGTGTAATGCACATGTACAAATGACAAGTTGAAGCATGATATTGTTTTTTTCTTCAGAAATTTCCGTTTTTCTGGTTATTCACATCTTTTTGTGAAAGGGCAGTTCATAAATGTAAATATTTTCATAATTTTGTGTTTTTTATCGCACTAAAACAAAGAGAAAAACTTGGAGTTGTCATTATTTATAGGTTATTATGCTGTTATTTTAATGGTTTGGCCCGCTTGAGATCAAACTGGGCTGAATGTGGCCCCTGAACTAAAATGAGTTTGACACCCCTGTCCTAGTCTATAGCCTATTCTCATGGTCTACACACATTTTTTCATGCTGCAGGGTACCTTATAGTACAAATTTGTACTTTATATAACTTTGGACCCTTTTTCATAGTCTAAAGGTGCAATTCTGACCTCCTAAAGACCAATATTGTACTTTTGAGAGAACATTCTTAAAAAATGTACTTATAGGTACATAAATGTTCTGATCTCGTACCTCTACTTTTGAGAGTGTAGTTCAAGGGGTTTTCAGCTGTGCGAGCATCCGTTTGATGGAAAACTATACCGCTGTGGTTTTCACATTTTCTGCACTATAACAGTCCTGACCCTCAAACTATTTATCTAGTCCTCTGAGTGGGTTCATGGCAAGGCAAGAATCATTTTGTCGATACTGATGGTTGTCACGGTCATTTTCTTTGAACCAGAGATGGAGTGCACCCTCCAGGAGGAGCGTGGTTCAAAGCTGCAGGTAGAGGGTAAACTGTTGCAACTAGAGAAGGACTATTCAATGTTGGACTGTGACTACAAACAGGCCCAGCACAAACTGGAGGAGCTGCAAGGACAAAAGGACAAACTGTCTGAAGAGGTATGCACATGTATTTACTTTAACCCTTTCATGGATAGTGGTCACTACAGTGGACAGTTATTCTACAGCTGTTCTCTTGTATATTCATGGGTAACGATAGGAAAATTTCATATCACCGTTATTGTGACCAAAATTATCACGGTTATCATTATTATCGTGGTATTGTTGAAATTGTGCTCAAATGTTCAAAAAGTACTAATACACACACTGAAATAATTTAACCAAATTGTATTTAAAAAAAAAACCAACAACAACAAAAAAATAATAATAATATTTGGCACAATGCACTTTCTCTTGGCAGAAACATTCAAATATTAACCCTTAGTGGTCTGAGCCTATTTTGGCTGTTTTTCAGTCCTTTTGGTTTTGCCTTTAAATACTATATAAACAAATGTTTACTATACCCATGTTTGGGATCTGTTTTTTCAGCACAACTCCATCTATATCATCTGTCTATTATTTTTTTCACTTTAACCTACTATAAAAACAGAAAAGGACAGAAAACACAAAAAAATATATAAAGTCCGATTTGAAAAATGTATATAATTTATTGCATAAATAACACACAGATGTTTAACGAACCTTTTCAAAGACTTTAAAAGGGAATATTGATTCCAAATATTAGTTATATAAAATTAAAATTGTAATCAACTAAAACTACACTCAAATATTTGACATAAAAGCAGATCTTTACATAGGCGTTTTCTCTGGAAAAGTGCGGTAATCAAACATGGTTATCATGATAATTAGAATTTAAACGGTAATACTAACTGTCTGATTTTATCATGGTTTATCGTTATACTGGTAATCGTTACATCCCTGTTCATGGGTTTTGTTGTTTTATTTGCAAATCAGACAACTTTGCTGTTCTTGATAAACCTGATCTGCAGTAACATGTTTGAGAGTAAATCAATTGCTAGTTGTTATTAGACTGTAATTAACAGTTTTCTGAAACAAAAAGGTTTTTTTTTTTTCACATCATCTCCATGAAGTGAGTAATAACTAGTATTAAAGTATGCTAAAATGTGAGAAAACATCAGATTAGCTGCATTGAAATACTATTTCATCGTTTTCACACAGTATATCACTTTCTGATATTGCATTTTAAATACATGTTCTTTTCTTCAAAAAATAAACACATCTTATCCAACTGAGTGGACATTTTTGTAACTCCATAAAAATAGATTCATAAAAAATTTCCATCATATTGTTTTTCTCATGCCTAAAGAGGAATAAAAACACTTAGGAAAAAAATCTTGATTAAGGTTCTCATAATTCATGCATGAAAGGGTTAAAATATGAAAAGTTCAGTGTCTTAACTTCATCTAAAGCTCCTCACTGGACCCATTAGGACGTTCAGAGGCTCCTTAGTTACCGTGGAAACACCTTCATCTTCTACAACATTGATTCACCAGTAAAACCTATTGAGTTTGATTAATGACAGCAGATGGAGACACTTGGTTTGTAGTAGTTAATGATCTTAATGACTCACTTAATGACTCACTTCATGGAGATAATATGCAAAAAAAAAAACTTCTTGTCTAACAAATAACAATTGATTTACACTTAAACATGTTAGTGCAGATCAGGTTTATCAAGAACAGCAAAGTTACAGTAATGGTCTGAATGTTAGTGTATGGGAATGTGCGTAAGCATTCACTGTGTTGGCTGATATGGAACTAAAACAACAAAACCCATGATTATACAAGAGAACAGCTGGAGAAGAACTGTCCACTGGAGTGGCCTATGCATGAAAAGGTTAAAAAACTGTGACTATGCTAAGCTAAGCTAACAGAAGGGCTGCGAGAACAAGGCAACGTGAGCACTGCAGCGCAAACCCTTTAGCTCACTTATCTACCTCATTAATACCTCATGTAAACCTTTATTCGGGTTTAACATTTCCATGTAAACAGAAGAGAAAATACTTTAGTTCCGAATTAATTTCTTCTGGAAAAATAAATCGGATTTAAAAAACATCATGTAACCCGTAATGTGGCCCCTGAACTAAAATGAGTTTAACACCCTTGACCTAACCTATACAGGGTGTCCCATAAGTCTCCATACATAGGAGACATAATACATTCATACATATATGGTTCTAACATCTACAGGGTGGGGAAGCAAAATTTACAATGAACATTTAGTTGTTTTTTCTCAGCAGGCACTACGTCAATTGTTTTGAAACCAAACATATATTGATGTCATAATCATACCTAACACTATTATCCATACCTTTTCAGAAACTTTTGCCCATATGAGTAATCAGGAAAGCAAATGTCAAAGAGTGTGTGATTTGCTGAATGCACTCGTCACACCAAAGGAGATTTCAAAAATAGTTGGAGTGTCCATAAAGACTGTTTATAATGGAAAGAAGAGAATGACTATGAGCAAAACTATTACGAGAAAGTCTGGAAGATACTATTAAAGAAGAATGGGAGAAGTTGTCCCCCGAATATTTGAGGAACACTTGCGCAAGTTTCAGGAAACGTGTGAAGGCAGTTATTGAGAAAGAAGGAGGACACATAGAATAAAAACATTTTCTATTATGTCAATTTTCTTGTGGCAAATAAATTCTCATGACTTTCAATAAACTAATTGGTCATACGCTGTCTTTCAATCTGTGCCTCAAAATATTGTAAATTTTGCTTCCCCACCCTGTACATATCTTTTCTGACATGAATTGGTAACATTATGTAGATCTCTCCTGAGCATAAACCCCCAGAATCACAAGCTCTCCCCATAGTTTTCACACAATTTATCAGTAAATACATATTTCTGTACGTCAAAAATTTAACGTGTGGTGTCCAGCTGAGTGGACATTTTTGCAACTTCATGAAAAATAGGTTCATAAGAATTTTTGTTTTCATTATTATTTTTTTAATGTATTTTTTAAAATTTTTTTAAATGATTTTAATTTTTTTTTTCTTTTTTTATTTTTCAGAAGAAAATTTTCAATCGCATTGTTTTTTTCATGCCTAAAGAGGAATAAAAACACTCAGGAAAAAAAAAATTTGATTAAGGTTCACACATAGAATAGGACACATAGAATAAAAACATTTTCTATTTTGTAAATTTACTTGTGGCAAATAAATTCTCATGACTTTCAATAAAATAATTGGTCATACACTGTCTTTCAATCCCTGCCTCAAAATATTGTAAATTTTGCTTCCCCACCCTGTATTTCTTCATATTTCTTCTTTATAGTTCTTCAGCAGTGGAGGACACGCATTGAGATGTGTTCCCAACAAAATGGCAGTCATATAGAGCATATTATATAAATAAAAATGGTTTATGTCAAGAAACGTTTATTTTTCCTATGTATGGAGACTTATGGGACACCCTGTAAATACGTGTGCACATATGTGTTTGTGCAGGTGAGGAACCTGAATTTACGCCTGGAGCAAGAGATTCACAAGCGAACCTTGAGCCACAATGATCTGAAGATGCAGAAGCAGCAGGTGTCAGTGCTCCGCTCATCAGAGAAACAGCTCAAACAGGAGCTCAACCACCTGCTGGACATGAAGCAAGTCCTGGAGAAACAGAACCAGGAGCTGCGCAGGTCAAACATACGCTCTTATACTGAGCACAGTTAGCTCTGTATGAGCACGCACAAAGCAGCAGCAGTTTGTGAATGTTGAATTATTGTTGGCAAACCTTTGTGTATAATCTCATTCATCATGTACGATTTGAGGAAAGTGCTTTAGGTCCGCTGTTCCAGCAGAGAGTGACAGATGTTTGGTTTGGTTCCAGGGAGAAGCAGGAGGCTGACGGCCAAATCAAGGAACTGAAGGACCAACTGGAGGCAGAGCAGTATTTCACAGTAATTCTAGTATTTATTTTCCCCTTTTTCTGTGCAGCCTGTCTGCAAGCTGACAATTTGAAACAAAATAAATGAAATAGAACTGAATTGGAAGATAAGGGCAGCGAAAGAGTTTATTTTCCCACCTTGGTTCTCCTTATCTGCCAAATAAACCTGACTGAATTTCTTGCTGTCTGTTTTGCAGACGCTTTATAAAACCCAGATCCGTGAGCTGAAAGACGAACGTGAGGAGAGAAATAAACTGTACAAAGAGCTGCAGCAACGACTGGAGCAATACCAGGAGGAGAGGTAAGATACAGACGACTGGTTTGAACTGTAAGAGCGCAGCAGTGAACGTAAAATGAACCGAATGCAGTCTGAAAACCAAACATTTCATTTTAAACACTTGTAATGTGCATATTAACCCTTTCATGCATACTGGTCACTACAGTGGACAGTTATTCTACAGCTGTTCCCTTGTATTTTCATGGATTTCATTGTTTTACTTCCATATCAGCCAACACAGTGGACACTTATGCACCATCCCATACATTGGAATTCATACCTTAAACTGTAACTTTGCTGTTCTTGATAAACCTGATCTGCACTAATATGTTTGAGTGTAAATCAATTGCTTGTTATTGTTAACAGACTGTAATTCACCATTTTTCTTAAACAAAAAGTTTTTTTTTTTTTTGCATATTATCTCCATAGAGTGAGAAATAACTAGATAGAACGATAGATAGAACGATAGAACGATAGATAGATAGAACGATAGATAGAACGATAGATAGAACGATAGATAGAACGATAGATAGATAGATAGATAGATAGATAGATAGATAGATAGATAGATAGATAGATAGATAGATAGATAGATAGATAGATAGATAGATAGATAGATAGATAGATAGATAGATAGATAGGGGAAATTTACAACACAGAAACACTGCGATATTTAACATTTCTTCTTACTATACGCGTTTCAAACACAAATAACCCTCTTAAATTACAATTCCCTTCTCTTAACTTAAAAAAAAAAATTGAATACAAACAGGAAGACTTTTGTTCTTAACACGAAAAATTTTAAATGTACAATATCATGAAATTTTAAGACACCAGGTCTTACAAAAAATGGATTACTTGACTGAAGCAAATTAAACATTAACAACGATTAATCTACATTCAATTTCTTAAGTTGCTTAGTCACCAATAAGATAGATAGATAGATAGATAGATAGATAGATAGATAGATAGATAGATAGATAGATAGATAGATAGATAGATAGATAGATAGATAGATAGATAGATAGATAGATAGATAGATAGACAGATAGATAGATACTTTATTCATCCCATAGGGAAATTTTATATAAACTAATATTAGAGTATGTTAAAATGTGACAAAACGTCAGATTAGCAGCATTAAAAAAAATGATTTCATACTTTCACACAGCGTATCAGTAAATACATGTTTCTTTGCTTCAAAAATTAAATGCATGATATTCAGTTGAGTGGATTTTTTGTGCAACTCCATGAAAAATAAGTTCATAAAAAATTCTTTAATCGCAATGTTTTTTTCAGGCCTAAAGAGGAATTAAAAACACTCAGGTAAAATAACTTCATTAGGGTCAAAAAACAGTATTCAAAATCTCTCTGACTGGACATTTTAGAGACAATTTGACCCACATTTTTATTTTTAAATTCATTTTTGCTTTAGTTGGACCACAAGGGATTATCCAAAACAAGGAGCTACTTTATATTGAAATAAATGTTGGAATGACGATCAATTAAAGTTCGCTCTCTGACGGGACATTACTGTGTTTTGACCCATTAAGGTTCTCATAATTCATGCATGAAAGGGTTAATGTTTGACCAAATCAGCAGCTTTCCCTGATGTACAACAACCCGCAGTTTCTCTTCAGCAATAAGAACACGATCGTTTTAAAAAGTCACCACGGGCAGTTTTATCAAAGAGCTGTACAGATTTATTGAACATTCCCCATTTAATTGGTTACTTATAGAGAGTTTTTCTGCTCTTCGCTCCACAGGGAATCGCTGACCTCCCAGCTAGAGGCCAGTTTGACCAAAGCGGACTCTGAGCAGCTGGCTCGCTCCATCGCTGAGGAGCAGTACTCTGATCTGGAAAAGGAGAAGATCATGAAGGAGCTGGAGATCAAAGACATGATGGCGAGACACAAACAGGAGCTGGGCGATAAGGAAGCCACCATTAGCTCGGTGAGATAACTGATACAGGTCTATTTATTCGGATCAATACAGAATGTGTGCTTTGATAACTCTACAACACGGGTGTCAAACATACGGCTCGCGAGTCAAAACCAGCCCGCCAGAGGATCCAATCCGGCCTGTGAAATGCAAAAATTACACTGAAGATATTAACGATAAAGGATGTCAGAATCAGTTTAGTTCAGGTTCCACATGTAACCGGTCATGTCGGACTCTGCGTTGTGTTCTTTTTAATGATGAGACCCGCACATACCGTACTTTCCGGGCTATAAGTCGCACCTGACTATAAGCCGCAGGTGTCCACGATGTGACATGAGATATTTACACATAAAGATGGTAAATTATTATTATTATTATTATTATTATTATTATTATTATTATTATTACTATTATTAAGTCAGTGCAGTTTTACCAGTATTCTTCCTGTTACTAAATATTGTGTGTATTTGTAGATCCACTGTGATCTGTCAGTTTTATTTAATTTAAATGATAAACAGTGGCATAATATTATTAAATTTGCACTTATATTTCTTAAGACGTTTCAGGTTGTTCATGTTATTTACATTTTAATGAAACTTTGCAGATGTAAATATTATTATTATCATTATTATTATTATTATTATTATTATTATTATTATTATTATTATTAAGTCAGGGCACTTTTACCAATATTCTTCCTGTTACTAAATGTGTGTATTTGTAGATCCACTGTGATCTGTAAGTTTTATTTAATTTAAATGATAAACAGTGGCATGATATTATTAAATTTGCACTTATATTTCTTAAGACGTTTCAGGTTGTTCATGTTATTCACATTTTAATGAAACTTTGCAAATGTAATTATTATTATTATTATTATTATTATTATTATTATTATTATTATTATGTAATTTTTTTCCCCTGTTATTATTTTACTGGTCCGGCCCACTTCAGGTCATATAACTAAAGTGAGTTTGACACCCCTGCTCTACAAAATAGGAACATTTTACTTTAATCAAGGTTATTATTGTTAACGAAAATTAACATAATGACAAAAACTAGGATTGAAAAAACATTTTTGCTAACTCAAATAAATAAGAACTATAATTAAAAGAAAAAACGTTAACTAACTGAAACTGTATTGTGTGCTTATGAAACTAACTAAAACATATAAAAAATGTGGATAAAATTCCCTTTGTTTTTGTCTTTGTCAATGTCGGATTGATATGAAATTGATTTTTTTTTTTTTTTTTTTTTTCCGCTTGAGCAATTTTAGCTGGCGGCACTTCACGGTCCGTCACTTCTCGTCACTTGTTGTTTTGAGTCGTCTTCTCGTCCCCACTCTATCTGGAAACATGGAAACTAAAGTTGGGAGAAAACAGCAGACTCTCTAATGGAATTTATGTAAAAACGACGGAGAAGAGGAGAAAAGATATGAAAAAACTAAAACTAAGCCTTTAGAAAAAAAATAAAAACTAATAAAAACAAGCAAACCTGCTCTAAAAACTAATCAAAATGAACTGAATAAGATTAAAAAAGTCAAAACTAAATAAAACTAAGCTATAATGAAAAATCCAAAACTATTAGAACCTTGACTTTAATAAACGAGCTTTTAAATCCATATTCATTTAGAAAGTATGTGTTAGAACTTAATCTTAACTTAATCTACTCCTGTACTGATTTTATTATCTTCCACCCTCTGAAAATTATCCTGTGAACTGTTCTTGTAAAAAAAAAAAAAAAAAAAAAAAAAAGATTTTCAATATAGTGGAATGTCTCGCAGATTCCTATTTTCACACTTAAATAGCACTTTGTCAGCGCCACACAAGTCTGAGCACACTCACTATCATTCTGAAATAGGGTAGAAATTATCTGGGTTGTTTGACTGGATGCTGTGATGTTGCATTTGCAAAATAGTGCTGGGAGGGAAGTCGTTTTAGTTGAATATGTGGTATTAAAATGACTAAGTCCGTATAAACTACATCAAAAATGGCTGTTTTCAGGTTGCAGTTGCAGCTTCAAGAAGTAGAATGACAAACCTGTGGCTGCACAGCAGCAAAATTCACCCTTTTTCGAGTGCAAACCAGAGTAAATAGCAGTGTATAATGTTTGTTAGCAGCTTGTTTTGGGCACTGCTGGATCACTAATGCCATCAGCAGTTCAGTTTACTTGTAGAATAATAATAAAAAAAAAAAAAAAAGAAAAACATACAGAAACCAATAAGGGTCTGACTCAAGAAAACATTCTTTCTCGGTGTTCCGAAACTCCACAGGGTACCTTAAATTACCTGTCGTCAGCTGCCATTTCCGATGTAGAATTAGAAATAACACTAGGATAAGTTGGATTTAATAATGCAGCATTGAGATTTTCTGTACTAGTTGGACTAGATGTGCATGATAAAACCAATGCACTGATGCATTGTCTGTTTTTTTTTTTTTAATCTAAATCTTTTTTTATTTGTTTTTCAGGACATAGGGCATAGGTGTTCAGCTGTTACAGTTGTATGAATAGATGCATGTCATCATCTCAGCACATTACACCTGTAAAGTCTGAACCATTAAATCATTGACAGAAAATTCCAGTTCTTTGAAACTGGAGCCTTTATCGGTCCAAAAAAATGTTTTTCAAATATCAATTTCTATGTACTAGTGGAATTGTACCCGTGGTGCCATTGTACAATAGTGCCCTCCCGTGGTGCAATAGTGGCATTGTACTCGTACGCCCTCTGGTCTGTGGTGAGCTGGGAGCTTGTTAAAATCGCCCAGCATACCTCACAACATTTGAATACGGACATAAAATTGTGCGTAGTAGATAGTCAGGTAATGTTTCCATTCATTTGGCGAGTTTGGGCCTGTGAAGGCTGAGGAAAACCCGTTTAAACGCCCTTTGTGCTGCAACATCGAGGGGACACGGGGACATGGGGCGGGGCCGAAACGCGCATTAGTAGTAGGGTGAGTTTCAGTTTTGCATCATATTTGATACATCAGGTCTCAGTGCTCAAATACTATTATTTTTGAACAAACAAAAACATAATATAACACAAACATGTCTAACAAACTGGTAATTCCTTTTCAAAATTGTCAAAGTTCTGCCTCCTTCCTCATTAATGACAATCTTGTAGTTTCACTGGAAAGACCTCTGGTGAATGAATTCCTTCCCCTGGTGGATTATCTGTGTACTGCATGTATCTAATTGTATACATCAGGTTTTTAAAAAAAAAAAAAAAAATCACACTGATCATGTAGAGGGCTTCAAAACTCATGTATCAAATATGATACGTTTGTCATAATAGGGTTAAGGAAAAGGAAGAGTGATACTAAAGAAAAAAAAAAAAATAGAAAATACTCCCCAGTCACTGCCAGTGAGCTTTTGAATATCAGTATTAGGCTGTCATAACAATGATGCATGGAGCGTGGATTGGTAAGTTGTGATAATGTCAAATGTTCCTGAAACATGTTTAAAAAAGGCTCCCACGCCTTCTGGAACTTTCCGTTTGAAAGCCGAAGTGAATATTTGACTTTTTCGAGCTTCAGGCAGGACATGATATCTGTCAGCCGTTCTGTATGAGTGGGCGGAGTGGGAGTATTGTCTGTTTTTTTAACACCTCCTGCATTATACTGATGTTGTGTGCCTGTATGTTGGATATACAGTCAGGGAAACAATTATTAGACCATCAAAAGTCATCCAAAACAATGGTTATGCAATCAAGTACTAACTCCTGTGTGTATCATGTGACTAAAACAGACACAAAAGAAAACATGGAATGCCTAAAAGCACTGTTTCTGTCAGTACAATGACATAGATATTGATGTAAGAACTGAAGTGATTTTGGTTATTATCAAGAAAACATGGAAAATGGATAGATATCAGCTATGAAATTAAACTATTATGAGCTATTTTTGTTGTTGTCATATGTCATTATACTTGTCCAAACAAATGTACCTTTAAGTTGTACCAGGCATTAACCCTTAGGGGTCCACGGTCACAGCCCCGTGACTGAATCACATGACATTTTCAAGAGAAAACCAGACAAAACACCTATGTAAAGATATGCTTTTATGTCAAATATTTGAGTATAGTTTTAATTTATTACAATTTAGATTTTATATACATAATATTTGGAAGCAATATTCACTTTTAAAGTCTTTGAAAAGGTTCGTTAAGCATCTTTGTGTTATTAATGCAATAAATGTGATAAATTTTTCAAATCGGATTTTATATTTTTATGTGTTTTTTGCCCTTTTGTGTTGATCTAGTAGGTTAAAGTGAAAAAATAATAGAAGGATGAGATAGATGAAGTTGTGCTGGAAAAAAAAAAGATATCAAATATGGGTATAGTAAACATTTCTTTATATAGTATATAAAGGCGAAATCAAAAGTACTCAAAAACAGCCAAAATATCCTCAGATTAAGAGTTAAAATGAACAAGAAACTGAAGAAAACAAGGGCTGGTCTAATAATTTTTCCCACGACTGTATGTTTTGAGATAAACTCACCTGTCTGCACCCCCCCCCCCCTTCCCCTTCTCCAGCTGGAAGAGTCCAATCGCACTCTAACGGTGGACGTGGCCAACCTGGCGAGTGAAAAAGAGGAGCTGAACAACCAGCTGAAAGAAATGCAGCAGCGTGAGTGTCACTTTGAGTTAATGAGCAGCACAGAGAGCACACTTCTGAAGTAATGACATTTCCCCGAGTCTTGGAAAATGTGTTAAAAGCTGATGTACAGACTCTTAATCTTCTTAATCTCTTCATCACAGATTCAGGTGTCGATTGAGCGGCAGAAAATCGTTTTTAAATTTGCACAACAGCTTGTAGATGACTTTTTAAGACTCGCATCTAGTGAGGATGTGAAATGTACCATATATATATATATATATATATATATATATATATATATATATGTATACAGGGTGTCCCATAAGTCTCCATACATTGGAAAAATAAACGTTTCTTGACATAAACCATTTTTGTTTCTACAATATGCTCTATATGACTGCCATTTTGTCGGGAACACATTTCAATGCGTGTCCTCCACTGCTGAAGAACTATAAAGAAGAAATATAAAGAAATACATGTTAGAACCATATATGTATGGAATGTATTATGTCTCCTATGTATGGAGACTTATGGGACACCCTGTATATATATGCTCAAGGAAAAAGAAAGGCACTATTTTAATTTTCTCGATTTTTTCAGAAATATGACAGTTATTGCAAAATTGCAAACTACAATGAGTTCAGTACTATTCTGAGTCAAAATGAAATGATTGTTTTCCTGGTTCCGGTTGATTGATTTTGATTAGCAATAAGAACTGTAGTTTTGTATTCCTCACCCATGTCTGCTCATGAGTGAAACTCAGATGACTTGGACCTCCCCTCAATTGTGCACAACCATTCTCTATAAAAAGACCCCAAAATGGAGCAAAAACAAATTTGTCCACAAATGAACACAAATAAAGAAAATAATGAACAAAATGCACAAAAATGAAGGAAATATAAAAATTAAATGAACACAAATGATGAAAATAATGAACAAAAATGCACAAAAATGAAGAAAATATAAAAATTAAATGAACACAAATGAAGAAAATAATGAACAAAATGCACAAAAATGAAGAAAATATAAAAATTAAGTGAACACAAATGAAGAAAATAATGAACAAAATGCACAAAAATGAAGAAAATATAAATACTGAACAAAATTAAGAAAAATGAATATAAAAACACAATGACGAAAAATTAAGAAAATGAAGAAAAATGAGGAAAATATAAAAACAAAATGAACAAAAATGATATAAAACAAAATGAAGAAAACAATGAACAAAATAAAGAAAAATGAAGAAAATATCAAAACAAAATGAAGAAAATATCAAAACAAAATGAAGAAAAATGAAAATATAAAAACAAAATGAAGAAAAATGAAGAAAATAATGAACAAAATGAAGAAAATATCAAAACAAAATGAAGAAAAATGAAAATGTAAAAACAAAATGAAGAAAAATGAAGAAAATAATGAACAAAATGAAGAAAATATCAAAACGAAATGAAGAAAAATGAAAATCTAAAAACAAAATGAAGAAAATAATGAACAAAACAAAGGGGGGGGCAGATCTGTCTTGGCGGAGGTCTGTGCTCTCCGAGTGCTTTTCTTGTGACTAATTAAAATCAATCAACCGGAACCAGGAAAACAACCATTTCAGTTTGACTCAGAATAGTACTGAACTCATTGTAGTTTGCAATTTTGCAATAATTATCATATTTCTGAAAAAATCGAGAAAATGAAAACGATGCATTTGTTTTTTCCTTGAGTGTATATATATATATGAACACTGAATGGTTGTTAATATTCATCTGTGGTGTCTATACAGAACTCCAGAAAGTGAAGGAGGGGGAGAAGCACATGAACTCTCTGAAAGTGAGCTTTGAAAAGCAGCTGCAGAATGAAAGGACGCTAAAAATTCAGGTGTGTGTCTGGTCGCCTACACAGGTCTGAAAAGCCTGGATTATTTTCTATACTTTTATACTGTTGTGGCAGAAAATATGTCCTTTATTGTCATGTTATAAATAATATCCAGCTATATACTTGTGTGAAACTCTGAGCAAAGTCAAATTCCTGCAGGCTTCACTGTGTGTTTACCGCATTGACATCACAAATAGATATCTGTAGCAGTGTATCGCCTTGTTTTTTTTTTGCTGCAGGCCGTCAATAAACTGGCAGAGGTGATGAACCGGAGGGAGACGGTGAGGGGAGGCCACAGAGGCATCGACACCGAAGTCCACAGGAAAGAGAAGGAGAACAGGAAACTGCAGCTGGAACTGAGAACAGAGAAGGAGAAACTCAACAGCACCATCATTAAATACCAGAAAGAGCTGTCGGAGATGCAGGCGGTCAGTACGCCCACACTGCCAATTACCAGCCACCGGCACAACACTAATGTGTACACATGTACTTAGAGGGAAAAAAAAAAAAAACACACCAGTTGTTGTGTGAGATACCGATAAAAGCTGCATGTTATTAAGACAAATTAAAATTCTTGTTCTAATGGTGAGATTCAGATGTTTGGGTTGCAAATGAATATTGAATTAGCATATTCATTTGGAATTAATAACGCTGGAAAACAGTCGTCCGAGCCAAAGAACCACGACGAACGAGTACATTTCATGCTGTCCTGAATTTGGAGCGGTTGACTGCACAGCCTAAAAATGCATTTCTTATCCGTGAAACAACACATGCATAATGATAGCGTCCTCGATAGTTGCTGAAAGTGTAACTTTACCTCCAACTTTGGAATCCAATCCATTTAGATTTGAGAAGTGCTAGAATGTGGGAATAGTTGTGTATATGTGTATGTGTGTGTGTGTGGGGGGGGGGAGGTTTGAACATTCACATGGCAGAGAGATTATCTGAATAAGTCAATATCTAGTTATAATATATAGAGAGAAAGTGCATAAAAATATGATATTATTGTGTGTTGCCTATTTGTAATTAATTAATTAATACAGACTATCAGGATTAGGAGGTATTATCACATTTAGTAATGATTATATTTTTAGTAAATACTTTAAGTGCGCATAAATATTAGAGTTTATATTAAAAAAAGGTTGATTATACAAAGATGAAAAGTTCCTCTTTAGGTGATTATATCTTATTTAAGTATGATGAGATATTTGGACTAGAAATGAGAAAAATACACTTGGTAAGATGTAGATTTTTGCAGTGAACTGTAACATTGGTCTGACAAGGTACAGGATGACTTAGCCCAGGAGGTGATACATCCATTATGATATTTTGTTTACTGCTGAAAAACACACACTGAAATGTCCAGTCAGTTTCTAATGTAACTAAAAGCTGCTGGTGTTTGTTGTTCAGCTGATAGCGGAGGAGAACCAGGTGCGTCTGGAGCTTCAGATGGCATTAGACAGTAAAGACAGTGACATCGAGCAGCTTCGATGTCAGATCACCTCCCTCAGCGTCCACTCTCTGGACTCCACCAGCATCAGCAGCGGCAACGACCTGGATATGAGCGACGGATACCCAGGTAGACAACACGCTCATCATCTCCTAACTCAGCACCAACATGTACAGGGTGGGGAAGCAAAATTTACAATATTTTGAGGCAGGGATTGAAAGACAGTGTATGACCAATTAGTTTATTGAAAGTCATGAGAATTTATTTGCCACAAGAAAATGTACATAATAGAAAATGTTTTTATTCTATGTGTCCTCCTTCTTTCTCAATAACTGCCTTCACACGCTTCCTGAAACTTGTGCAAGTGTTCCTCAAATACTGGGGTGACAACTTCTCCCATTCTTCTTTAATAGTATCTTCCAGACTTTCTCATAATAGTTTTGCTCATAGTCATTCTCTTCTTTCCATTATAAACAGTCTTTATGGACACTCCAACTATTTTTGAAATCTCCTTTGGTGTGACGAGTGCATTCAGCAAATCACACACTCTTTGACGTTTGCTTTCCTGATTACTCATATGGGCAAAAGTTTCTGAAAAGGTATGGATAATAGTGTTAGGTATGATTATGACATCAGTATATGTTTGGTTTCAAAACAATTGACGTAGTGCCTGCTGAGAAAAAACAACTAAATGTTCATTGTAAATTTTGCTTCCCCACCCTGTACATGTACAATCAAACTCTCCGAAGCAGAAAATTCATTTATGCATGCATCTCCGACATTCCTCTTTCATCTTTATTCCTTTTTTTTCCTGCTGTTTCTTCTTTAATTTTCACTTTCAGCCTGTTTACCTTCCAAATCAATTGTTTTTTTTCACCTTTTCCTCTTTATGTCTTCTTTTTTCTCCCCTCATTTCATCTAAATTCCTCTCTTCGGGTGAACCGGAGCAGTGCGTATTACTCATTCTCACACATCAGAATCAATGTCCTTCACCTACCAGCGCACACACAAATCTGTGTGCATCGATACCCGGCCCAGCCTTCGCTCTGCTCGCACTCTGTTCGACTCTGACTCTGAGGACGACGAAGAATATGAGGACGGGGCGCAGCAGGGCCGCCGTCCCCTGGCCCTCACTTATGAACAGCCCTCTGAGGCCGAACCTGCAGGTGACCCTGCATGGCCGTTCTAACCTGGGTTGGGGATACAAGTTCAAATCAATGTTATTTTTATGCGTTTCATCAAAATTCAATGAAAACATTCGGTGTGTTTTTTTTTTTTTTTGGAGTACACCCTTATTCCTAAATTTACTAAATTGAAAGAGACATACCCCCAACCCTTGTTCAGCCCATCAAAGCTAATCCCTCTGCTCTGTTGACTCTGCCTCTGGTTCTGCTGTGCTGTAATCCTTTTTAATGTTCACTGGACATGAGAATACTCACAGCTTGATACCGACGTGCTTTGTTAATCCACTACAAATGGTGTGGTGGATTAACATTTTTCCATCCACTGTGAAAAAGAGTGATGTGTGCTGAATTTTTCCAACGCCACAACAAAAAATACATATTGTTTTAATGTTCCGCTGCTACATTTTACACAAGGCGCAGAGTGAAAAAGTGTGTTAGTGCTGTATTTTAACCCTTTCATGCATAGTGGTCACTCCAGTGGACAGTTCTTCTACAGCTGTTCTCTTATACAGGGTGACACAAAAAAAACGGGAACTTTTTAACAATCCAATAAAACCAAGAGTGATGGAAGAAAAATATTTTATTCATAGTAATTGAAACCTTAAAACATGCCATTTAAGAAACAATGATGGGATTTTCATTTTTAAAAAAATTACTTCCTGTAGATGGCGTCCTCCTGTATGAATGCATTCTTGAAATCTGCTGTTGAGATTCCTCATTGACCGCTGCAACATCTCAGCTGGGATACTGTGATACTTGAGATCACACGGTTACCGAACAATTCTCGCACAGCCGCCAATGGTTACTAAAATGGGGGTGTGTTTACTTGCTCAAGGTCACTGTCTCGCAGTGCTGCCACTTGCTCATGTCTGCCAATACGCACTTTAAAAATTCCCGTTTTTTTCTGTACAAGTACAGGGTGACCATAGTAACCATTGGCGGCTGTGCGAGAATTGTTCGGTAACCATGTGATCTCAAGATTCGGTAACGTTCCCTGGCCCCCTAGATCGCCAGATTTGTCCGTTTGTGATTTTTTCTTGTGGGGCTATCTCAAGAGTAAAGTGTACACGACTCGACCAAGAACTCTGGATGAGTTAAAACAGAGAATTCAGGATGAAATTCACAGTATCCCAGCTGAGATGTTGCAGCGGTCGATGAGGAATCTCAACAGCAGATTTCAAGAATGGATTCATACAGGAGGACGCCATCTACAGGAAGTCATTTTTAAAAAAATGAAAATTCCATTATTGTTTCTTAAATGGCATGTTTTAAGGTTTCAATTACTATGAATAAAATATTTTTCTTCCATCACTCTTGGTTTTATTGGATTGTTAAAAAGTTCCCGTTTTTTTGTGTCACCCTGTATATTCATGTATTTTGTTGTTTTAGTTCCATATCAGCCAACACAGTGGACACTAATGCATCGTCCCACACACTGACATTCATACCATTACTGTAACTTTCTTCTGTTCTTTTATCTAAATCATTTGCAAATTGTTACTAGACTGTAATTTACAGAGGGTTTTTTTGCATATTATCTGAGTGAGTAATAACTAGTATTATAGTTTGTTCAAATGTGAGAAAACATCAGATCAGATTAGCAGCATTAACCTCCTGAGACCCAGGAAAATGAAAATTTTAGCTTTTTTCCATTAAACAATTGTCTTAATTGGAAACTCCATAATGCAACAGTTTTTTTGTTAGCTTTTTCAAATACATTTTTTAAATTAATTAATTAATTAATTTTATTTTTTAATGGAATGTCCGTTGTAGTGGACAGCATTTTTTAAGTAAAACTGTCAAACCTTTGTCCCCTACAGAGGACAAAAATGCATTGCTGGGTCTCAGGAGGTTAAAAATATTTTTATTTCATAGTTTTCATACAGTATGTCAGTAAATGCATGTTTCTTTACTTCAAAAATTAAATGCATGGTGTTCAGCTGAGTGGACATTTTTGCAGTGCCATGAAAAATATGTTCATAAAAAAAA
Organism: Sphaeramia orbicularis; assembly: GCF_902148855.1. NCBI lineage: Eukaryota > Metazoa > Chordata > Actinopteri > Kurtiformes > Apogonidae > Sphaeramia > Sphaeramia orbicularis. The sequence goes on along the minus strand of NC_043979.1, from coordinate 34,932,597 downwards.
AAAAAAATCAATCACATTGTTTTTTTTAATGCCTAAAGAGGATAAAAACACTCAGGAAAAAAATCTTGATTAAGGTTTTTGTAATTCACACATGAAAGGGTTAATGTTGAATCCAGGAAACCGGACTTCCTCCCACTTACCCTTTGCTTTTTGGAAGAATCATTCCCTCTTCAACTGATGAAAATGCCACCAAAGTTTCAAAATGTCAAGGTGTTTTCTTTAAGTGCTGCACGACTGAAGGCTGCGCTCCTTTTTTTTTTTTTTTTTTTTTGCATTAACGCCTCCCTGTTTTTTGTTTCATTTCACCAGACTCCAGGCTGGAGGGCTGGATTTCACTTCCTACCAAGAACACAAAGCGGTTCGGCTGGGACAAGAAGGTAACAGAGTTATTATTTGTACTGTCCACACATTTGTTTTCACAGTAATCAGCGTTAGAATGGAGTCACTTCCTTCCATTAACCTTGTTGTGTTCTTACAGTATGTAGTGGTAAGCAGTCGGAAAATCCTGTTCTACAACAGTGAGCAGGACAGAGAGCAGGCCAACCCTTTCATGACCTTGGACATAGAGTGAGTATGTTAACCCTAGAATGCCAAATGTGTCATATTTGATACATGAGTTCTGAAGCCCTCTACATGATCAGTGTGATATTTTTTGTCTTGAAAAACCTGATGTATACAATTAGATACATGCAATACACAGATAATCCACCAGGGGGGAAGAATTCATTTACCAGAGGCCTTTCCAGTGACACTACAAGACTGTCATTAATGAGGAAGGAGGCAGAACTTTGCTAATTTTGAAAAAGAATTACCAATTTGTTAGACATGTTCAAAAAATATTCAAAAATGAGAATATTTGAGCATTGAGACCCGATGTATCAAATATGATACAAAATTGAAAGTCATACATGGAAATAGATATTTGAAAACATTTTTTTTTTTGGGTTGTTAAGAAGGACCTCCAGGCTACACGGATAATCCACCAGAAGCCTTTTCCAGTGATACTACAAGACTGTCACTTTTCCATTGACCCTCAAATTGCGCAAATATAACTTGCACATAAAAATTTCCCTAATGGAAAAAGGACAATTTTGCTAAAACTCTCATTTTTCGATTAAAAGTTTTTTGCACTGGCGAGAGTTGGTTTTTCAGGCGTTGCGCAGTTGATATATCGCGTAAAACTGCAATAAAAAGACCTTTTTGCGCAACTAGAGGCACGTGAACAAAAAAAAAAAAAAAACCAGATACTGACGGACATTACAACAAGTGAAGAAGAAGAGTTTTAAAAGAAGCATGGCTTGGTATGTGTGGACACACCAGGAAACCAAATAATTTTTTTTGTTTTGTTTTTTTGTTTTTTTCTAACCTGTTTGTCCAGTATCATAACAGCAGAATGGTAGCCTGGCTGCCTTTTGGTGTTGTACAAATTTGCTTTGCCAAGGGAAAGGTTATAAAGTATACGAGGCTTCCCTTGAGATTCTACTGTCTTCATTATGAGTTTTGTTGAACCACATTTTGGTGATGGACCTGACATCGGGGGGGGGGGGGGGGGGGGGCGGCAAAGACCCTCGCAAAAACAAGATAAAAACAAGATAATTATAATGCTACTAATAACTACAACCAGAACTGAGTAAACTGGGCAGAAGAAAAAGATAGAAAAAACAAAACAAAAACAAACAAAATTAATATAAAACAAAATACATAAGACCTATTAAATAATGAATATATGAAAAGAAAGCAAATAATAACCATATAATTTTTAAATTTTGTTTGGGATAGAGGGTTAATATAATAATAATAATAATAATAATAATAATAATAATAATAATAATAATAATAATAATAATAATAATAATAATAATGATGAATATATCTGTAAATCAACATGATATTTAGGTTCATCACCATGTTTATGGAATGACTTCTCCTGACATCTCGCGATAATAAATAAACAAATCATCGCATTTGTGATGTAATAGAAAAAAACAACATTACGCATTTCTGTGTTTCCGACATTTAGTAAATATCGGTAAAATTTTGGGTATATGTCCAAAGGAAAAGCGACTATTAATGAGGAAGGAGGCAGAACTTTGCCAATTTTGAAAAGAAATTACCAATTTGCTAGACATGTTTGTGTTATATTATGTTTTTGTTTGTTTAAAAATAATAATATTTGAGCATTGAGACCCGATGGATCAGATATGATACAAAATTGAAACTCATACTTGGAAATTGATATTTGAAAACACTTTTTTTTTTTTTCGGTTGTTCAGAAGGACCACTAAAGGCTCCAATTTCAAAGAAATGGAATTTTCTGTCACTGATTTATTGGTTCAGGTTTTACAGGGTTAATATAGGTCACAATTGATCTACAATAATCAATAAATCTAATGGGGCATTTGGTAGAGCATATACCTCAGTCAAACATAAACCTAATCTGGAAGTGTTTGAGGAAAAAGAAATCAGGATCTGTATCTTTTCTTTTAATCTGCTCCAAAATATAAGTTTATCGTTGGTTCATGTTTTACTTTTGTCACTAATTTTCACATAATGTTATAAAGATTTAACAAGTTAGCAAACCTAGCCAATTTACTTTATCTCCTCAGATTTAATTAACCTGAACCAAGTTCCTGTCCTTTATAAAACATAGGTTAACGAATATGACGTGCTTTTAATTTATTCTACATAATCTAAATTAAAATGATGTTTACCGATTAATAATAACCCAAGGCAAATTTATTTGTATTACACATCTCAGATACTATTCATGTGCTAATGTTCTGAACACAAACAAGAGGACCATTCACAGGAAAATGAAAAGTGTGCTAAACAATAAAAGCTAGATATATCCGAAAAGCTATTAAAATCAAATAGAGTGCAGAAAATCCTAAAATAAAAATAATTAAAGCGAGTATGGTAATTGCAAGACCTGCCGTGCAATAAGAATAGTTTTCACATTGAGTCATAAGCACATGTTTTAAAAATGTTTATATTCTGAGCTCATCGAACATCTGTCGGCAGTTTATTAGTGTCACGTGCAGTAATGGATAAATGATGCTTTATCGTGTTCAGTTTGGACTCTGCTGACCTGAGACCACTAAGAACAAACAAGTTTCAACCATAAAATGTGACTGAGTTTTGCTCTTTATTTCCTGTTCTTTACCTACAGTCATGGAAAAAATTATTAGAGCCTAAGGATGAAACTTGGAAAATTAACTTCACTTTTCCAAAACGGCATGAAATGACATCAGGTTCATCTGTCTTTATATTTAGATTGTTGATTTGGACAAATGACAGACATGCAGAAGGAACGTGTGTTTTCATAATCTGGCATTTTTTTTCCCGCTGATTTTATTATACAGTCGCGGAAAAAATTATTAGACCATCAAAAGTCATCAAAAACAATGGTTATGCAATCACATACTAACTGCTGTGTGTATCATGTAGGGATGTAATGATTACCGGTATAATGATAAACCACAGTAAAATTGCCAACGGTTAGTATTACCATTTAAATTCTAGTTATCATGATAACCGTGTTTGGTTACCGCACTTTTCCCGGAGAAAATGCTTATGTAAAGATCTGCTTTTACGTCAAAAATTTGAGTATAGTTTTAATTTATTACAATTTTGATTTTATATACCTAATATTTGGAACCAATATTCACTTTTAAAGTCTTTGAAAAGGTTCATTAAGCATCTTTGTGTTATTTATGCAATAAATTACACTGGGTTACAAAAAAATGTTTTTTGCAAGTTGGTCTAGGTTTTTTCAGCTGAATTAGGACCATTTTGCACCGCTAAATCCAAAAATGACATCTGTTTTTCTCATTCAGGTCAGGTTTTTTTGCTAATTTGATTTTGAAAAATTTGATCTTCTCACAACATTGATTACATTTTTGTGACTTTATCAGTTGATTTTTTATATAGTTCTCACCCAAAATAGGTTTTAAGAGAAAAAAAAATCATTTGATCTCTTGATTCCTGTTAGGTACAATGGTGTATTCACTGCAGATGTAGCAGAATACGTCAGGCTTATTTTTGCAAGATCTTCTAGTCGAAGCCATTTCATTCACCTGTAATATTAAAAAAAACAATCATAAATTGGCAAAAGTAAAATCTTCAGAACTAGTTTATTGCAAGAAATATGAAAGAATTTTGTATCATATGATGTGAAAATGCCCATAAATGTAAGCAAAAATGTTAAAAAGCCAATATGTAGCATAGTTCAGAAAGTTGACCTGATTGAGCGAAATTAATGTGATTTTTTTGATGCAGCACACCAAAATTATCCTAAATCTGCTCAAAAAACTTGATAAATTTGTTGTTGACCAGTGTTATATACACTAGCGGCATTGTACCCGTGGTGCCATTGTACGACAGCGCCCTCCCATGGTGTAACAGCGGCATTGCACCCGTATGCCCTCCCGTGCTGCAACGTCAGGACATGCGTTGGACAAACACTTATTGGACACAGAAACGTCCATTATAGTAGGATTTTTCAAATCGAATTTTAGATTTTTGGAGTGTTTTTTGGCCTTTTATGTTTTTATAGTAGGTTAAAGTGAAAAAAATAATAGACAGATGAAATAGATGAAGTTGTGCTGAAAAAAAAGATCCCGAACATGGGTATAGTAAACATTTGTTTATATAGTATGTAAAGGCAAAATCAAAAGGACTGAAAAACGGACAAAATAGGCTCAAACCACTAAGGGTTAATACTTGAATGTTTCTGCCAACAGAAGGTACATTGTGCCTATTATTTAATTTGGGTCTTTTTGTTCTGTTTTTTCAAAATACAACTTGGTGGCATTATTTCAGTGTGTGTATAAGTACTTTTTCAACATTCTGAGCACAATTTCAACAATACCGCGATAATAATGATAACCGTGATAATTTTGGTCATAATAACCATGATATGAAATTTTCATATCGTTACATCCCTAATATCATGTGACTAAAACAGACAGAAAAGAAGACACAGAATGCCTAAAAGCACTGTTTTTGTCAGTACAATGACATAGATATTGATGTAAGAACTGAAGTGATTTTGGTTATTATCAAGAAAACATGGAAAATGGATAGATATCAGCTCTGAAATTAAACTACTATGAGCTATTTTTGTTGTTGTCATTATATTTGTCCAAACAAATGTACCTTTAGTTGTACCAGGCATTAAAATGAACAAGAAATTGAAGAAAACAAGGGTGGTCTAATAATTTTTTCCGTGACTGTATGAATAAATTCTTAAACTTATATCACTCTCCTCTCTGTTCTGGCTCCATATGTTTTAATTAATTCTTATTGCACTGCATATCTTTTTGATATGTATGTCTGGAGGACTGCACTGTATATTCATTTAATCATTTTAATATATATATTTTAATTATTTTATCTTCTCCTATTATGATTTCATGTACTCTGTTCTCTCTTCTAATTATATTTTTTTTAATAGTTTGACCTCTAATTGCTTAAGCACTTGGTTTTATTTCCCTCTGGATGTTTCTTTTCTATATATGTGAAGCACATTGAATTGCTTTTGTATGAGAAATGTGCCGTATAAATGAACCTGCCTGGCCTATTAGATGGCAAAAAACATGCTTACGAATGAGAACAATGGAAGTTAAGCAGAATGAAATACAATAATATTAATTCAGGGGCCACGTACAGCCCGATATGATCTGAAGTGGACCGGACCAGTAAAATAATAACATCATAACTTATAAAAAACGTCAATTCCAAACTTTTCTCTTTGTTTTAGAATGAAAAAAATCAAATGACATTATAAAAATGTTCATATCTACAAACTACCCTTTAAAAAATGTGAATAACATGAACAACCTGAAATTTCTTAAGAAAAAGAAGTGCAATTTTAACAATACTACGCCTGAGCTTATAATTTACACATGTGCATTATAACTTACAGATCACAGTGGATCTACAAAGACACAAAACATTTAATAACAGGCAGAATATTATTAAAATTGCACTTACTTCTGTTAAGATATTTCAGGTTGGTCATATTTGTTCAAGTTATTCATATTTTTCTTGGAAGGATAGTGTGGAGTTGCCAGTATTTATAGGTTGGTATGATGGTATTCTACGATGGCGTATTAGGTCCACGTAAGAAAATAAAAACACCTGTCACTACGAGAATAAAGTCGTAATATTTCAAGCATTAAGTCATTATATAATGAGAAAAAAGTTGTAGTTTTAAAAAAAAAAAAAACTCTTTAACGGGAATAAAGTGGTAATATTTTGAGAATAAAGTCATAACATAATGAGAATAAAGTCGTAGTTTAAAAAAAACCCTCATTATTTAATGAGAATAAAGTTATTATATAATGAGAATAAAGTCGTCATTTTTAAAAAAAAACTCTTTAACGAGAATGAAGTTGTAATATTTTGACAATAAAGTCATAATATAATGAGACTAAAGTCATCGTTGTTTAAAAAACAACTCTTTAACGAGAATAAAGTCGTAATATTTTGAGAATAAAGTCATAATATAATGAGAATAAAGTTGTAGTTTAAAAAAAAAATAATTTAATGAAAATAAAGTCATTATATAATGAGAATGAAGTTGTCGTTTTTTAAAAAAAAAAACCTCTTTAACGAGAATAAAGTCGTAATATTTTGACAAAGTCTTAATATAATGAGAATAAAGTCGTAGTTTTTAAAAAATCATTATTAACATGAATAAAGTCATATAATGAGAATAAAGTCGTAAAAAAAGCTCTTTAATGAGAATAAAGTCGTAATATTTTGAGAATAAAGTCATAATATGATGAGAATAAAGTCGTAGTTTTAAAAAATATATAATTTAACGATAATAAAGTCATTATATAATGAGAATAAAGTTGTCGTTTAAAAAAAAAAACTCTAACAAGAATAAAGTCGTAATGTTTTGAGAATAAAGTCGTAGTTTTAAAGAAAAAAATCATTATTTAATGAGAATAAAGTTGTACTTTTATGAGATTAAAGTTGTAATATTTTGAAACTTTGACAGTTTCCAGTTTTACAGCGAACACAACAAGTGAAGCAGCAACTTTCACTTTTGTTGGACTTCAAAACTCGGAGCTAAAATCCTTACATTTTTCTGAAATCAACTTGCTGTGTATGTGGAACCAGAACTAACATGATGTGGAAATCCTTGACTCTTCTCAGTCTTATCAGTGCTATCTCAGTGTTATTTTTGCATATTTCACAAATTCATCCCACATGGTCGAGTTGGACTGTTTGGCGGACCAGTTTTGGCTCGCAGGCCGCATGTCTGACACCCCTGAAACATAAGATCCAGTCATTAAAATGTAATTCCCCTAAATGTGAATGCAGGTTTTCAGGAGCTCAAATAAACCAGTGCATTCTGGGCCTAAATTAAAAATTGTAGACTAGAAGCAGCACTTTAAAATCTATTCTGGAAGCCGGTGTGTGGATTTTACACCTTCAGTGTTGTGCTCTGTTTCTTTGTTACTTACTATTCTACATGAGCTGGAGGTTTAACTCTTTGATCTCCCATCTCGCAGTAAACTGTTTCACGCCCGACCTGTCACTCAGACTGACGTGTACCGCGCCGACGCCAAGGAAATACCAAGGATATTCCAGGTAATGTGACAATAAAACATGAATAAAACATTTAGTTTATTTTCAACAGTGTCGCCTCGCCTCATCCCACTTCGCTGTTCTTTCCAGATCCTGTACGACAACGAGGGCGAGAGTAAACGCGAGCAGGAGGTGGTAGTGGAGCCGGCGCCGTACAGCGATCGCCCGTCCTACATCAACCACAAGGGCCACGAGTTTATCCTCACCCTGTATCACTTCCCCTCCAGCTGTGAGGCCTGCACCCGCCCCCTGTGGCACGTCTTCAAACCCCCGCCCGCTCTGGAGTGCCGCCGCTGCCACGTCAAGTGCCACAAAGATCACATGGACAAGAAAGAGGATGTTATCGTGCCTTGCAAGGGTCAGTATATAATGGAAGCTATTACTGAAACTGTCAGCGTTCGCAATTCAGCCTCTAATACTTATAAATATTACATGTCAGCGCAGTAGAACAAAAAAAAAAAAAAAGAAATGCCATGTAGTATTAAAAGGTATTACACCAGGAGTGTCAAACTCATTTTAGTTTAGGGGCCATATTCAGCTAAATTTGATCTGCAGTGGGCCGGACCAGTAAAATCATAACAGAATAACCTATAAATAATGACAACTCCACATTTTTGTCTTTGTTTTAGTGTAAAAAAAACATTAAATTATGAAAATACTTGCTTTTATAAACTATCCAAAAAAAAAAAAAAAAAAAAAACCCTGAAAAAACTGAAATTTAAATTAAAAAACATAAGAAAATTTAGTGCAATTTTAACAATATTCAGCCTCCACTTCTCATTAGTCCATGTGCATTCTGGATCAGATCTACAAAGACACTAAACACTGAGGAACAGGCAGAAAAGAGTTGAAACTGGGCTGAATTTAATACAGACATTTCAGGTTCATATTTGTTCAGGTTATTCACAGTATAGTGTTACAGGAAAGTTTGGAAATGTAAATATTTTCATGATTTAATGTTATTTTTTGCAATAAAACAAAGAAAAAAAATTAAGTTGTTAATTCCAGATTTTTTTTGCTTAATTGAAGATTTTTTTAACTTAATTGAAGAATTTTTTTGGCTCAATTCAAGATTTTTTCCTTAATTCAAGCTAAATTTTTTTTTTTTTTTTTTTGCTTAATTCAATTCATGACTGTGGAATTTTTGCACTTGGCAACTACTACTACTGGCCCTCCAGGACCGCAGTTTGACCCCCCTGCAATAGACAAACCCATGTTTAGTACCACACGACTGTGGCAGTAGCCATTAACAACTTTTATACTAGTCACCCATCATGGGACTAAGAAACAATTTCCTTTCCTTTTATTTCTTTTATTTAAAAGCCCCACAGACAGACTTCAGCTGATTCAGAACTCTGCAGCTAGGTTATTAACCAAAACCAAGAAGAGAGAGCACATTACTCCAGTGTTGGTTTCCCTGCACTGGTTACCGGTAACCTACAGAATTGATTTTAAGATACTACTCCTCACGTATAAAGCTCTAAATGAAACCGGACCAAGTTACATTGCAAACTCACTGATCAATTATGTACAAACTAGAACACTGAGGTCATCAAACGCAGGGTTACTAGCGACTCCCAGAAATATTACAAAGAAAATGGGGGACGCAGCCTTTACTAACTATGCACCAAAGTTATGGAATACAATTCCAAAAGACATTAGAGAAGCCAGTTCACTGAATATATTTAAAACCAAATTAAAAACATTTTTATTCTCATTAGCCTTTGAAAGGAGATAAAAATGGGGTCACAATTCAGGAACCAGGAATGTGCGGTTTTTATTTTTCTTTTATTTTATTGTATTTCTGTTTTTATTTTTTATTTTATTGTATTTCAAATTTCATCTTATTTCTTGCACTTCTAAAATTCTATGCATAATCAATTATTTTAATGTGCGCTGCTTTTATTTTTATTTTTATTTTATTGTATTTATCTCAAATTTCATCTTATTTCTTGCACTTCAAAAATTCTATGCATGATCAAATATTTTAATGTGCGCTGTTTTTATATTTATTTTTATTTTATTGTATTTCTCTCAAATTTCATTTTATTTCTTGATGTATAATCAAATCTTAATGTATTTTAATATTGTATTTTTTCAATCAATGTGAAGCACTTTGGGCTACAATTTCTGTATGAAAGGTGCTATACAAATAAAGTTTATTATTATTATTATTATTATTATTTCCTCTCCTCCTCTCTCCTTTTCCCTCCTCCCCCTCCCCTCCCTATTTCTAATCTCTTTTCATCCGTGTCCCTCCACAGTGAATTATGACATGTCTACTGCCAAAGAGCTGCTTCTGCTGGCCAACTCTCCGGAGGAGCAGCAGCGTTGGGTCAGTCACCTCCTCAAACGCATCCCCAGGAAACACCCGACCATGAGCCCTCCTTCTGCAGCACAACCCCAGTCCACTCCTGAACTACCGCCTCGCTCCTCTCCTGGACTCTCCCCACGAGCTTCCCCCAGGAACTCCCCCCGCATGTCCCACCGCGGAGCCATCAAGATCCAGCCCAGTAGACAGCAGCAGCCGTCAGGGAAGCCGAGGTGAGCGAAAATGGATTCTAACCATCTGTATGCACCTCTGTAGTTGATTGTAATCATTGCAATGGTGTTGTCTATTTAACCATTTAAGGGCTGCAACTACTACTGTTGATTATATTGTCAATTATTCAAGTAATTGTTTGGCCAATAAAATGTCACAAAATGGTGAAAATCCCAATATGACATTCTCAAATGTGTTGTTTGATTAAAACCCAAAGATATTCACTTTACTGTCACAGAGAATGAAAGCAGCCAGAAAATATTCACCTTTAAGAATCTGGAATCTGAGAATTTTACCTTTTATCTTATCAGTTAGTAAAAAAAAATTATCAATTAATTGTGTAATGTATAAGAAATCCATTAATCATTGCAGCTCCATATTATTTACATCGGGGGTGTCATTCATACATTCAGCCCAATTAAATCTAAAGTGGGCCGGACCGGAAAATAATAGCATGATAGCCAATAAATAATGAAAACTCCAAACTGTTTTAGTGCAAAAAAACCCCCAAACATTCAATTATGCCAATATTTACATTTACAAACTATCCAAACAAAAAGGATGTGTATAACCTGAAAAAAATGAAATTTGTTAAAAAATATAAGTACAGTTTTATCAATATTATGCCTCGACTTATCATTTATACATATGCATTACAGATCAGATCTACATATGCACAAAACACTTAGTAACAGGCCGAAAATAGTTAAAATTGCGCTTAATTTTCTTTAGACATTTCAGGTTGTTCATATTTGTTCAGGTTATTCACATTTTATTATTAAAGGATAGTTTGTAAATGTAAATATTTTCATAATTTCATGTTTTTTGTTGTAAATCAAGGAGAAAAAGTTGGTGTTGTGATTATTTATAGGTTATTATGATATTATTTTTGAGTTTGATGCCCTAACTTGCACTTTGTAAATTCATCCTGCGGGCCGGATTGGAACCTTTGGTCCCTGGGCCGCATGTTTGACACCTGTGATTTACATTGTCACACACTGTGGCTGATGTGATACCGTTTTTCCAGTATGTATTAAAAGCTAAAAAACATGAATAATAGTATAAACAAATCACTATCTCACCAAAACTGTTCTGTGACTTTGAACGTTTCATGACAACAAACATAATTGGATTTATATTTGGATTTAAGGGAAGTGCTGCAGAGGGAATCAAAGAAATATACTTATTAGTTGTTATTTTTTTTCCATTTCACCACAAATGTGTTTCACTCTTGGACTGATAGGGTATCTTATTGTAGAAAAAAACACATCTGCAACAAATTAAGAGACAAATGGTTGTAGTGTTTATGGTGTTGTGTGTGAGTTAAATGAATCTTTTTTTATTTAGATATTTTAATTTTTCCACAAAACAGAACATTCTCTGATATAAGACCCTAAAAATTAAGGCACAAGTAAACAGAATATAGTAGAAATACCATAAAGAGAAATAATAAGGAAAATACATATTTGTTTTTACCAAAGAAAATTACAGCAGTACAATATCATTCATAGAGAAACATAACAATCTTATTATAATAGCTCCCATTCCTTCATCAGTCACCCAAATACTGAGTAATACAGTTCCATTCGCTCCATAGTGTAGACCTTTTTCAGTCTTTGTACCCACTGAGTTATAGTCAGTGGTTTTGGATCCTTCCAGTTGACAGTTATCATTTTTTTAGCGATCAATAAAAGTATCCGTAACATGTGTCTTTGATCTGAACTAAACATCTCCTTAGGTATAAACTCCCAGTAGGAATATCAATGGGTCTAATAGGGAGTTGACTTGTAAGATTTGGTCTGTTTCCTCCTCTTTTTGTTTGTGAATATGTCAGATATTAGTGTTTCATGGAATACACTGACTTTAAATGCATCACGAGTCTTGGTTTTCACCGCTGTTGGCTGCTTTATGCCATTTCTGAAGCAAAATATAAGTAATTTGACTTGGTTTGACAGCTTACAACCACCCATCTCTATTTTCATTATATTTTATAGGTTTTCAATGCGGTTCAGGTCTAAAAATTGGTTGCACTGGAAAAAATCTACATCTTACCGAAGTGTATTTTTCTCATTTCTAGTCCAAATATCTTATCACACTTAAAATAAGACATAATCACCTAAAGAGTAACTTTTCAGTGAGATATAAGCAACTATTTTTAGACAATAGATCTTGAAAATTTTATTTCAAGAAATCTTACCAATAGAATTTTCACTTGTTCCATTTTTTTTTTTTTTTTTTTTTACTTGAATTAAGCAAATAAATCATGAGTTAAGCAAAAAAAATCTGCCAATGGAACAAGTGAAAATTATCTTTGTTAAATTTCTTGAAATAAGATTTTCAAGATCTATTGTCTAAAAATAAATTCTTATATCTCACTTAAAAGCTACTCTTTAGGTGATTTTGTCTTGTTTTAAGTGTGATGACATATTTTGACTAGAAATGAGAAAAATACACTTGGTAAGATTTGGATTTATGCAGTGTTATTTTTGCAAGATATTTTTTGCTTAATTCAAGCAAAAAAAATGGAACAAGTGAATATTATCTTGTATCTCACAGTAGATATTGGAAAATCTTATTTCAAGAAATCTTACCAAGATAATACTCACTTGTTCCATTTTTTTGCTTGAATTAAGCAAAAAAAAATCTTGAATTATGCAAAAAAAAAAAAAAAAAATCTACCAGTGGAACAAGTGAAAATTCTCTTGGTAAGATTTCTTGAAATAAGATCTATTGTCTAAAATAAGTTCTTATACCTCACTGAAAAGCTACTCTTTAGGTGATTTTGTCTTATATTAAGTGTGATGACATATTTTGACTAGAAATGAGAAAAATACACTTGGTAAGATTTGGATTTTTGCAGTGAATGCATCACGAGTCTTGATCTGTACCGCTGTTGGCTGCTTTATGCCACTTCTGAAGCAAAATACAAGTGGTTTGACTTGATTTAACACTTTACAACCACTCATCTTTATTTTCATTATATTTTATAGGTTTTCAATGCGGTTCAGGTCTGAAAATTGGTTGCACTGAAAAAAATCTACATTTTACCAACTGTATGTTTCTCATTTCTAGTCCAAATATCTCATCACACTTAAAATAAGACATAATCATATAAAGAGTAACTTTTCAGTGAGATATAAGAACTTACTTTTAGACAATAGATCTTATTTCAAGAAATCTTACCATGACAATTTTTACTTGTTCCACTGGTAGATTTTTTTTTTTTTGCATAATTCAAGATTTTTTTTTTTTGCTTAATTCAAGCAAAAAAAAATGGAACAAGTGAATATTATCTTGTATCTCACAGTAGATATTGAAAATCTTATTTCAAGAAATCTTACCAAGATAATATTCACTTGTTCAATTTTTTTTGCTTGAATTGAGCAAAAAAAAATTCTTGAATTATGCACAAAAAAAAATTTACCAGTGGAACAAGTGAAAATTCTCTTGGTAAGATTTCTTGAAATAAGATCTATTGTCTAAAAATAAGTTCTTATACCTCACTGAAAAGCTACTCTTTAGGTGATTTTGTCTTATTTTAAGTGTGATGACATATTTTGACTAGAAATGAGAAAAATACACTTGGTAAGATTTAGATTTTTGCAGTGAATGCATCACAAGTCTTGATCTCCACCACTGTTGGCTGCTTTATGCCACTTCTGAAGCAAAATACAAGTGGTTTGACTTGGTTTGACACTTTACAACCACTCATCTCTATTTTCATTATATTTTATAGGTTTTCAATGCGGTTCAGGTCTGAAAATTCGTTGCAATGAAAAAAAATCTACATCTTACCAAGTGTATTTTTCTCATTTCTAGTCCAAATATCTCATCACACTTAAAATAAGACATAATCACCTAAAGAGTAACTTTTCAGTGAGATATAAGAACTTATTTTTAGACAATAGATATTGAAAATCTTATTTCAAGAAATCTTACCAAGATAATATTCACTTGTTCCATTTTTTTTTTGCTTGAATTAAGCAAAAAAATTCTTGAATTATGCAAAAAAAAAAAAAAAAAAAATCTACCGGTGGAACAAGTGAAAATTCTCTTGGTAAGATTTCTTGAAATAAGATCTATTGTCTAAAAATAAGTTCTTATATCTCACTTAAAAGCTACTCTTTAGGTGATTTTGTCTTATTTTAAGTGTGATGAGATATTTTGACTAGAAATGAGAAAAATACACTTGGTAAGATTTGGATTTTTGCAGTGAATGCATTACGAGTCTTGATCTCTACCGCTGTTGGCTGCTTTATGCCACTTCTGACGCAAAATACAAGTGGTTTGACTTGGTTTGACACTTTACAACCACTCATCTCTATTTTCAATGTGGTTCAGGTCTGAAAATTTGGTTGTGAGCTGCAATTTATATGAAAATATAATTGATTTTAATGTAGCTTTCATCAAAAATGAGCTTAAAATGACAAGAATGGGCTTCATTAATGTAACAATCCTGTCCAGTTTACAGAGGATTAAGTCTGTGGCTGACACAGGATGCCTTGTTTAAGCTTCTGTAATTATTCGCTGAATGCCAAATGCTGCTGTAATGCTCCATCAAGGCCCCCCCATGCAGCATCAGTAGTTACCTAATTGAGTAGAAAATAGCACAGAACCATTATGGTAGCGACTAATTGTTAACTCTGATTGACTAAGACACTCAGTAGTTCAAGTTTGCTCTCTGGGCTGTATAACCTAAGTGGCTCTCATCCCCCCCCCCCCAGCACTGGCCCTATGCTCCGTATCATCCTCCACTGACCCTTGACCTCTTCATCTCTGACCTCACTTTTCTAACGTCTCTCATGCTGGGAGGCTGTAAGTAGCAGAGCTGTGTGTGTATCTGTCCGCCTGCTCCGCCGCTGTTCGCTCTGACTTAACCCCCCCTCATCCCAAAGCTGCAGTGTAAGCACTAGTGATGTGACGCTCACGAACGAATCGAATCTTTTGAGCGGCTCTTTGAAATGAACGATGGGAACCGAGTCTTTGTAAAGAGCTGTTCTTTTTTTTAAGGAGGGAGTGTCCGATTCCCTGTCAGTTTAGTGTACTGTAACATACTGTTCTTGTTCTGAGAATTGCACTATAGTTCAGGTATTTAAGTAATTTTTTTATTTTTATTTTTATTTAACCTTTATTTAACCAGGAAAAGGATCCCATTGAGATTAAGAACCTCTTTTTCAAGGGAGTCCTGGACAGCATGAAACACAACACATACAGGGTGGGGAAGCAAAATTTACAATGAACATTTAGTTGTTTTTTCTCAGCAGGCACTACGTCAATTGTTTTGAAACCAAACATATACTGATGTCATAATCATACCTAACACTATTATCCATACCGTTTCAGAAACTTTTGCCCATATAAGTAATCAGGAAAGCAAACGTCAAAGAGTGTGTGATTTGCTGAATGCACTCGTCACACCAAAGGAGATTTCAAAAATAGTTGGAGTGTCCATAAACACTGTTTATAATGGAAAGAAGAGAATGACTATGAGCAAAACTATTACGAGAAAGTCTGGAAGATACTATTAAAGAAGAATGGGAGAAGTTGTCACCCGAATATTTGAGGAACACTTGCGCAAGTTTCAGGAAGCGTGTGAAGGCAGTTATTGAGAAAGGAGGACACATAGAATAAAAACATTTTCTATTATGTCAATTTTCTCGTGGCAAATAAATTCTCATGACTTTCAATAAACTAATTGGTCATACACTGTCTTTCAATCCCTGCCTCAAAATATTGTAAATTTTGCTTCCCCACCTTGTAGTTACAACATACAATTACCCCATACAGTTACAACAAACAATAATTTACAGGACAATTAGACCTATGAAAAACACAACAATTGCAGTGATTAATCACTGTTGTGTTTTGTGCAGTTTTTCCGTATGTTTGCACACATTCATCGTTCTTGTTTTGAGGAGAATAAAATGTTATTTCATAAGAAAATGTTTTATTTTCTTCTTCATTTTTAGGCTACAGACTAGTCCACATAATGTACCGTGATGTTTTTTGGTCAAATTCCAGCATTTGCCTAATGTCACCTCTCATATCATGTATTTAGCTCACACATTTTAACTAACTATTCTTTTTTACGGTAAGATAATATTTACTGCCGCGCCAATTAAACACCTTTAAAATGGAATGTTAATCATCACATGTAGTCTATTTTGTCATTAAAACATTGGTGTTTCAAAATAATGCAAAAAACATAAAAGAGCCAGTCTTTTGAACGGCTCTTTTCAGTGAACGGCTCCTGATCGATCGGCTCCCTTCAAAGAGCCAAAAGTCCCATCACTAGTAAGCACTATCTAACAAACACCCGTACGCCGCCCCCTGCTGACGGTGGCGGGAAATACCTGGACTCGTTCACGAAGATTCCCCTCATACTTACCGTTTCAGATTGCTTGAGTTTGGCCTGAAAGACTGGAGTTGGTCGATGGATGATGTCGATAATGATGATGATGATATGTTCTTCTGAGGAAGTGGGAAAAACAGGGGGGACGGAGGGTAACTGTACCTCTGCATGAGTCACATTTGTGTGCAGTTCGAAGCATGTGGAGTGATTTACAGTTATAGTGCACATCCTAGTTTAACCCTTTCATGCGTACTGGTCACTACAGTGGACAGCTATTCTACAGCTGTTGTCTTGTATATTCATGGATTTTGTTGTTCTTTTAGTTGTTTTGTTTTTGTAGTTTTTTGGTTTTTGTTTTTACAAGTCGTTTGACTTGGTTTGACGGCTTACAACCACCCATCACTATTTTCATTGTATAGGTTGTCAGTGTGGTTCAGCTCTGAAAATTGTTTACACTGGAAAAAATCCAAATCTTTCCAAGTGTATTTTTCTCATTTCTAGTCCAAATATCTCATCACACTTAAAATAAGACATAGTCACCTAAAGAGTAACTTTTCACTGAGATATAAGAACTTATTTTTAGACAATAGATCTTGAAAATCTTATTTCAAGAAATCTTACCAAGATAATATTCACTTGTTCAATTTTTTTAGCTTGAATTAAGCAAAAAAAAAAAATCTTGAATTAAGCAAAAAAAAAAATCTGCCAATAGAACAAGTGAAAATTATCTTAGTAAGATTTCTTGAAATGAGATTTTCAAGATCTATTGTCCAAAAATAAGTTGTTATATCTCACTGAAAAGTTCCTCTTTAGATGATTGTCTTATTTTAAGTTTGTGATTTTTTGACTAGAAATGAGAAAAATACACTTGGTAAGATTTAGATTTTTGCAGTGAACGCATCACAAGTCTTGATCTCCACCGCTGTTGGCTGCTTTATGCCACTTATGAAGCACATATCTTTATTAAAGTTTTAAGACACTACATATCTTTTCTGACATGAATTGGTAACATTATGTAGATCTCTCCTGAGTATAAACCCCCCAGAATCACAAGCCCTCCCCATAGTTTTTGTCATGAAAAATTTATGACCGCAGGTGGGAGACATCTTTGGTCCCTTTGACGCTCTTCCTCACTGTACTCTGGCATGTTGAATTTATGTCTCTGTACTCCCTAATCTATGTAGTGGAGCTTCTTCCAGTAAATACACACAAAGTCAAGTCAAAGTCGGAGATCGAGCAGAATTGGAGCCGCATAAAGTGTTTATTCATGTATAAAATAAACACTGAGCAACTGACTTTTTCGCCCCGGGAGACCATTTTTAGATTATCAGAAGTAGGTTGGGTTTAGCTACAAATAGGGATGGGAATCGAGAACCGGTTCTTTTTGAGAACCGGCTCCCAGTAGCTCGATTCCTTGGAATCATTTGCCTGCCGCTTAACGATTCTGCTTATCGATTCCGCCTTCGTTGCACGTGCGCGATGACGTCACGCATACGCTTCATTGTTTTGGTCAGAACGTAGCGAACATGGTGTTGAGGCAGAAACGGTCTAAAAAGATGACACCAGGTCCACTTGTAACACATGCTAAGCTTCCACGTCTTCAAAAGGGTGGAATCCCTCCGATCTGCTCAAACATTTGTCCACAGCATGTGAATCATTTACAGGAATGTCATGTGTTTGATACACTGCTTAGCGATGCTTGTGAATGTAGCGGCAGAGAGAACGCCGGGCCCAGTTCTGTTCTGGTGCGGGCAACAAATGTCGTAACTCGTCAAATACAAGTTTCCGAAGGTAGGGGAAAGGAAATGAGGTGCACAACAACAGGAGACAAGCTGAGCCAAGTCAAACTGGTTCCACGTAGTAGAAATGTGGCAATAGAGGAATTAGTAACGTGTCTTTAGTTTCACTCTCACTGCATGCCGCCGCCCCCCCCACTCCCCCGAACCGGGCCCAGCGTCATCTGTTATTATTATTTGTACATACTGTATATGTTATATTTTGTGTGCAGAGATGGAAATATAAAAGACAGTTAATGCAAACTCACCTGTTTGTACTCTTTTATTCCCTCACCCAATGGGAATCGATAAGAGAATCGATAAGGAATCGGATCGATAAGCAATATCGATAATGGAATCGGAATCATTAAATTCTTAACAATTCCCATCTCTAGCTACAAACCATACCCATTTTTTATCATAATTTGAACATTAATCTAGTCACATCGGAAACCCCCTTTTTTAGCTTGTCTCTGATAGGGTACGGTTTTCTCTGTGTCTGTCAGGATTGGTCAGAGAATATACATATGCAGCTGATTCCTAGTATTAATTTATCATATATTAATATTAAACTTTTTCCCAGGAAATGTAAATTATTTCCCAGAATGTCCAAAATTTTCCCTCACGTGTACTTCTCTTGGACACCGCGTTCGCCGAAACTTTCCATGAGCTCACATGCTCTTTCTGCCCGCCCCATTTTGTAACTTTCCACAATTTCACATGTTCGTTCTTTTGGGGGTCTCCCAGGAAAAAAAAGTCAGTTACTCTGGTACAATCCACACATTACGCTAAGAGTAACTTCTGGCATGCAAATGAATACAGGTTAACTACTTTTTGAACACAGGGTAAATACTTTTGAATACAAATTGAATGCTTTTGATTAAAATACTGATTTTTTGATACCACATTTTCACACAATTTATCAGTAAATACATGTTTCTGTGCATCAAAAATTAAACCTGTAGTGTCCAGCTGAGTGGACATTTTTGCAACTTCATGAAAAATAGATTGATACGATTTTTTTTTTTTGTTCATTATTATTTTTTAATGTATTTTTGATTTTTTTAAAAATTATTTTTATTTTATTTATTTTTCAGAAGAAAATTTTCAATCACATTGTTTTTTCATGCCTAAAGAGGAATAAAAACACTCAGGAAAAAAATTTTGATTAATGTTCTCATAATTCGTGCATGAAAGGGTTAAGACTGAACATATTTTATTTATGCAAATGCACAGACGAAGATTATTCCAGTGTCTGCCTGCATTTTTATGCTTATTTCACTTATGTATTGTGTGGTAGCTTCCTTCCTTGTTTAATATGTGTGGATTTTGTGTGGGTGTACCTTTGAAGTCCTGCCATTCTGTTGGTAGCATCTCAGGTTTTCACATTTTTTTCTCTCTCTCCCTCCCTCTCTTTCTCTCTTCACAGTTAACCCTGGCTGATCAAAGATGTGTTTTTCATCTTTGTGAATTAATGACCGTGGTCTGGACAAATAAAGTGCCTACATGTGTTATTTGTTCAGGGAAGAAGACTGAAGTACAATTTCACCAAAAAAATAAAAAGAATGAAAGGAAAAAAAACACTAATCATGGACATTCAGAAACATTCACACAAACCGGCTGTTGTCATGAGAACTGAGACTATTTTCGTCATTTAAACAAGAGGAATAAGAGCACAGTCTTTATGATGCAGTGAGACTTCATCACAAGCAAAAGTCCAGTAACCGCTCATTTTGTAATTAGCATCCTGGACATTTTCTGCAGTGATTCACATGGATTTCTGTTTGTGAAGTGTTTAACGTGTGTGTGTGTGTGTGTACATTTGTATATGGGATTAAGCTGTCTGTCTGTGTTTCGTAGCACAGAATGTTTAGCTCATAGTATGTTTTATTTTTATGGATACAAAATATAATTGCAGCACATTATGCGATATATGCTTTTCCTGTAGACGTATGAAAGCAGTTTGAATGGATGATTTTACATGGTTTTCTGGGTCTTGTTTCATGACACAAAGCATAAAATAACCTGCTACAAAATAATGTGAACCCAAACGATGTACTTTCCTCTCTTGCCATTCATGACAAATTCAAATAAACTCTGTTTTCCCTCATTTTGATAATAGGTTTTTCTTTTTTATATATAAATATATATAAAATCTCATGTGCGCCTTCAACAATTTAAGATGACACATTGTAAATAAGAAAAAATAACACCTTAGGCTTAATAAATCATCATGTTCTATGACATTTTATTTAAGAAGAACAGAATTCAGACTGTGTTTATTGTCAAAAGTAAGGGAAGTAATGGGACTATGAAATAAAGTCATGGAAAAATGATGAATAATGTTTTGTAAGGCAGTCTTTGTGTATTCAGGGACAGAAGTGAATTTTCCATACCCATATTTTTCCACCCATATTTCCCAAAATAATATGAGATCTTAACTTTTGCATGTATATAGACCAGTGTTTTTCAACCTTGGGGTCGGGACCCCACGTGGGGTTGCCTGGAATTCAAATGGGGGTGGCCTGAAATTTCTAGTAATTTACAAAAAAAAAAAAAAATACGAATAAAAAAATATATGGTGAGTTGAGAGACAATCACAATACATAAAAGACAGTTATGAGTAGGGGTGTAAGAAAATATCGGTTCTGCAATATATCGCGATATTTCATTTCACAATACTGTATCGATATTAAAAAGTACTGTATCGATATTTTTAGGTATTTATTCAAATGCAGATTTTGTGGAGGTTCATTTTTGTTTTTCTTTTTTGTTTATATCTTATTTGTTATTATTTAACAGTCTTTTATTAAACAATATTAGTTCCTTTGTTGGGATTGAACTAAAATAATACGAACTAATAGAATAAGAACATTTGAACAGGATCTTTATCTGTAATATCTGTAAAACATAATTTCAGTTTGAACACAGGCACATTTTGTGATATAGCATCAGATCCTGTTGTGATCAAATAAAAATGTGTTTAGTATTTGTTCATATTTCTGGTGTAATTCAGTTCTTCAAGGAAATAATCATTTTAAAAAAGAAACAAACAAAAAGTATCATGATATATCGGGATATATCGTATCATGATCCTAGTATTGTGATTTGTATCGTATCTCCAGATTCTTGCCAATACACAGCCCTAGTTATGAGACAGACAGATAAGGTGTGTGTGTGTGTGTGTGTGTGTGTGTGTGTGTGTGTGTGTGTGTGTGTGTGGGTGTGTGGGTGTGTGGGTGGGTGGCGGGGCGGGGGGCATTGCCTTGATTCTCCTGAAATTAGCAGAAATGTGTAAAACTGTTTACGCATGGACTCGTTCCAAGTTCCCGTTCCTGTTATGTCTAAATTGCAAATTCTGAAACTTAGAGCTGCCAAAGTTAAGTTGCACCACAAAAAGGCAATGTTTATACCTTTTTTTTAAAAAATTTATTAATGCCTTATATTTTTGATACTTACAAGAAATAATAAGTTGAAAGTCCTTAAATTTTATTTATTTTTATTTGTGTTTGCAATTGCCTCTCTGGAAATGTTTCTAGTTAAGAAAATACATTTTGTTGCGTATGCACAATATGAATGTAACAAATAAAACTGTTAATTATCAAAAAACAAAAAATAGGACCAATGGCCCTGTAGCTTACCGGCCAAATGAAAAGCTTTGGGAAATGTATCCAGATGCCATTTATTATCACCCAGTTATGTGTATTTATTATATTACAGAAATAGCCCATGTTTTGGTCATATTCCAATCAGATCTGTAAAAAATTCAAATTCCATTTGGATATCATTGATACTGATTTATTGGATCAATCCACTTCCTATCTGTTATAATGGGGAAATTTTTCAAAGTGGCACCAAATCCAGAATCAGATCCAGATGGAAATAATTTCAATGCCTTGTGTTGACATCATCATACAGAAGCTGTATACCAAGTTTGAAGTCTATCAGAACTGGAGTTTGGGAGAAAAAGACGATTAAAATTTTTTCCCCATAACAGCCCATGTTAAATTTTCCATAAGTTCCCGGATCCAGAAGAAGATCCTGATCAGCATGTGGACATTATGTTTTGGTCATCTCCCCATCAGGGCTGGACTGTAGAAATTTACACTGGATATCATTTATATTTACTGAGTTATTGAATCGATCCACTTCCTATCTCTTATAATGGGGAAATTTTTCAAAGTGGCACCAAATCCAGAATCAGATCCAGATCCAAATAATTTCACTATCTTTTGTTGACATCATCATAAAGAAGGTGTATACCAAGTTTGAAGTTGATTGGAATTGTAGTTTCAGAGAAGAAGACGATTGAAATTTTTGTAAGGAACGACAGATGACGATGCCGCATGACGATAATAGCTAATAATAATAATAATAATAATAATAATAATAACAACAAAAAGGAAACCAATTGGTCCTTCATTATTAAGTGAAATACCTTATTTCCTCTTGCGTATTTATAATTGCTCTTTAACCAAGCAAAAATAGGTTTTATCCGATTACTCGATTAATCGCAGGAATTTTCATTAGAATACTCGAATACTAAAATATTCAATAGCTGCAGCCCTAATTCATAGTTTGAGTTCTTGTTTGTTCAGTATTAATTTACAGTCTTGTAAATCCAAGTTGGACTGACAGTACATATCCTGACCAAGGAAAATAAAATTCTCCCTTTGTGCAGTAATCTACACCTGACTTTTCTACCTCCGTCCATAATAATATACATTATATAGACTAAATGTTGTCTAAAATGAATGTTTACTTGCAACATAGTATAGCAAACTATTAGATGATCCAAAACAAATTAATTTTAGCAAAAAAATGACATGATAAAATGGGGTCACGGGGCCAAAAAAGGTTGCGAACCACTGATACAGATGTTTTATTAGACTATCACAAGTTAAACAGTAGCAATCAGAACAGTAAGAGCTATATAAAGTCATTGTATGTTGTGGTTTATAAGAAAAATACAGGAATACTGTGCGGATCAGAGGTGTTACATTTCACTACAGTGTATTTTAAGAGACATTTGAACTATACCAGAATAGGTCTGTCTCTATCTTGCGAGTGCATGTGCAGTGAGTGGGCTTGACTGGAATAAATCTTTCAGAACAGCCTTAAGCCAACTGGCACTCATTATACATAATGTAATGCTTCATCATGTTGCCCATCTGCTAAAATCCTATCTCACACTGCAGGTCTTATCTATTCTCTATTAGCTGTGAGACTGTATGTCCTGCTTAAATTATCATGAAACCTGCTGTAGCTGCCTGCTGTGACCCCAGGAGGCAGTAGACCACACGCAGCTCCCTCAGCTGTAGCTTCAACACATTCTGCGACCGAGTTTCTGATCACTTTACACATCAGTGAATAATAGAATCCCTCTAACTTTTGCTCATTTACATGAAGCTAAATTACTTAGTGATTATCTAACCAAAGCCTGCGTAAGATCATTGTTTTGTTTCTCAATTATAATTATGTTTATCTTGGAGCTACAAATGATTTTAATCACTGCAGCTTCTGTAATTAAAAAGGTTAAGGTTACTTTATCAACACAATCCACAGGAGGAAATTGCATTGGTTTAAGGAAGTCACTGCATCAAAAAGAGACATGATAAGGCGTTACAGTAAAAAATCATTTCCAAACATTAGCTTTAGAACAACGAAGGTCACCTCACATCTTAATAAATTACAAGCCACGTTACCTTTCGCTTTATAATTACAGGCAGCGAGCCACGGGTTGAACCTGTAGTTATTTTAAGCTACATTCACACTGCAGAGAAAAAGTGCCCCATATACTGTACAGTACTGTGCATAAGCTGCTTTTATATTGTTTATGCAGTGCTGAAATATGCACAAGTATTTAGATTTCATTCACGTTTCTTCAGATGCAAGAAGAAAATATAGAAAATATGTGCACAGCCTTAAAAGACACATAAAACTGAACTAAAAGCATTGTAAAGGTCACTATTTAGTGACAAAGCAGCGTAAACTATTAAAAACATCTGATGTGTGAATGAAACCTGGTATAAAAGATCAGAAAATTTACCCATAAAGACCCAAACATCCACTGGTGCAAAATGTTTAATTTATACATTTTATTTATTTTACCTTTATTTAACCCTTTCATGCGTACTGGTCACCACATTGGACAGTTCTTCTCCATCTGTTCTCTTGTATATTCATGGGTTTTTTTAATGCACCGAGTACGTAAACTGAACCCACATGCACGACCCAGAGACAGATGTAAAAGTTCACAGTGTTTATTAAACCCCAAGCTCACTGACAGTTCACTGATAATGAATATGAACAAAATGTTGAGAACCATGAGCCCCGGGTTCTTCTTTAGGTTAGTAAAGCGGACCGGAGATGAAAACCCACAGTCCGGATCGGTAGAGCACGTCGGGAATCTGACTAGGGAAAAGCAGAGGGAGGTCAGTGGCAGAACCAGGTCGTACACGGGCAGGCAGACGGAAAGGCAACAGGACATAAGGATCAGGCTAGCTCACGTACTGTAAAACAGGCGATAAGGTCGAACACACGTTGAGTCAGTTGGAGGCAGAAGCACAGACAGGGATAAGGCAACAGGCGAAGAACAGAGATGGCAAACCGGGTCATACACAGACAGACAGAGAGACAGACAGGATCCAAAAACGCTGGTAAGTATCTCACAGGGAAAAGACGAACAGGGGAAAACACAGGGCTTAAATACACAAAAGGGAGGGAAGACAATGAGACACAGGTGGAACAAATCAGGTCGGGGACAGGTAATCACACAGGTGACACAGATTAGGGAGAGGAAGCAAAGACACCAGACATGACACAAGAGGAGAACTTAACAAAATAAAACAGGAAATGACAAACACACAAGACAAACAAAACCAGACTAACGTCTGGCGGCAGGCATGACAGTTTGGTTGTTTTACTTCCATATCAGCCAACACAGAGGACACTTATGCATCCTCCCAAACACTGCAGTTCATACAATTATTGTAACTTTGCTGCTCATGATAAACCTGATCTGCAGTAACATGTTTTAGTGGAAATCATTTGCTAATTGTTATTAGACTGTAATTAACAGTTTTCTGAAACAAAAGTTTTTTTTTTTTTTTTTTTGGCGTAGCCTCCTGAGACCTAGCAATGCATTTTGTCCTCTGTAGGGGACAAAAGTTTGACAGTTTTACTTAAAAAATGCTGTGCATTACAAAGGACATTCCATTAAAAAATCAATAAATAAATAAAAATGATTTTTAAAATGTATCTGAAAAAACTGTTGCATTATGCAGTTTCCAATCAAGACAATTTTTTCATGTAAAAAAGCTAAAACTGTCAAATTCCTGGGTCTCAGGAGGATATTATCTCCATGAAATGAGTAATAACTAATATTAGAGTAATGACTTTTAAATACATGTTTCTTTGCTTCAAAAATTAAATGCATGGTGTCCAGCTGAGTGGACATTTTTGTGACTCCGTGAAAAATAGGTTCATAAAAAAAATCATTTGCATTGTTTTTTTCATGCATGAAGAGGAATAAAAACACTCAAGAAAAAAATATTGACCAAGGTTCTCATAATTCATGCATGAAAGGGTTAACCAGGAAGTCCCACTGAGAATAGGAATCTCTGGCCAAAGTAACAGCCATACAAAGTCCAAACAACAGAACACACTTACATGATACACAATGAACAATAAAACACAATAACAACTATTCAACCATAATGGCATCAAGAAAAACAGTGACATTCGTCCTTCACTGCATTCTCCATGATACTTCTAAAATCACTGACAGAAATAAGTGTATGTAGTTTAGTGTTAATACCTCTTGACCCACCAATCTTATCAATACATGTGAATAATTGGTGTAAAATGCAGTTGTCATCTTTTCATGGTCATCAGATATGACCCATTTGGACGTTCAGAGGTTCAGAGTGAATGTGGAAACACCGTCATCTTCTACAGCATTGACTCACCAGTAAAACTCATGGAGTGTGACAAATGACAACACTTGGTTTGTGTTCAGTTAATAAAGATTTTGCTGAAAGAAGTC
Organism: Sphaeramia orbicularis; assembly: GCF_902148855.1. Taxonomy (NCBI): domain Eukaryota; kingdom Metazoa; phylum Chordata; class Actinopteri; order Kurtiformes; family Apogonidae; genus Sphaeramia; species Sphaeramia orbicularis. Next base: position 34,906,279 of record NC_043979.1, on the reverse strand, counting down.
CCTTTTTCTTCAGTTTTCTCTATTTTGATATAAAAACCGTTGAATTTACTCTGAGCTTTTATGAACGCCTATGTCAGGGGTGTCCAATCCTGGTCCTCGAGAGCTACTATCCTGCATATTTTAGATATATTCCTCTTCCAACACACCTGATTCAAATGATAAGTCTATCATCAAGCTGTGAAAAAGCCTGATAATGACCGTCAGGTGTGCTTTAAAAGGGAAACATCTAAAACAGGGGTGTCCAATCCTGGTCCTTGAGAGCTCCTATCCTGCATGTTTTAGATGTTTCCCTCTTCCAGCACACCTGACGGTCATTATCAGGCTTCTGCAGAGTTTGATAAAAAACTTATCACTTGAATCAGGTGAGTTGGAAACATGCAGGATAGTGGCTCACGAGGACCAGGTTTAGACACCCCTGACCTACATGATCAGTGAATTAAGTATCAAAAACACCTGATTTTCACTGAAAAAATGCAAAATAAACAGGGTAATATTGCAATAAATGGTCATAAATCACTTAAGTAAAGTTAAATATAGAGAAAAATTCATTTGGGAACTGACACAGAAGTAGCGCTGGGTCTTTATGGGTTAATTTGAAAGGAATGCTACACTAAATACAACCATTTCTGTTTTTACTTCTGTACATACTTCCCACATATCCAGATTGTATCTTAATACAGACACTGAGAAATGCATATATGTGATCATTATAACTTTACTAAACCAACAAACCTAATGTTGTTCTAGGACAGGGCTGTCTAAGTCATTTTAGTTCAGGGGCCACATTCAGCCATATCTGATCTGAAGTGGGCCGGACCAAGTAAAATAATAACATAATAATATAGAAATAATGTCAACTCCAAACTTTCCTGTGTGTTTTAGAGTGAAAAAAGTAACATTACATGATGAAAATGGTTACATTTACAAACTATCCTGTGAATAACATGAGCAATCTGAACTTTAAGAAAAACAAGTGTAATTTTAACCATATTCTGCCTCAGTTTATCATTTATACATGTAAACTACAACTTACAGAACACAGTGGATTCATATTTGTTCAAGTTATTCAGTTATTTTGTTTTAGTATAAATACAGTAAAATTTCATAAAAATGTTTACATTTACAAAAAGAAAAATTTGAATTGTCAGTATTTAGAGGTAATATGATAGTCTTATCATATCTTTTCTTATCTTAAATTATCTTAAATTATCTTATATTATCTTATCTTAAATTATCCTAAATTAAATTATCTTAAATTTCTAATCTTATCTTAAATTATCTTATCTCATCTTAAATTATCTTAAAGTATCTTATCTTAAATTATCTTATCTTAAATTATATTATCTTATCTTAAATTATCTTGTCTTAAATCATCTTATCTTAAATTATCCTAAATTAAATTATCTTAAATTATCTTATCTTTAATTATCTTATATTATCTTATCTTATCTTAAATTATCTTAAATTATCTTATCTTAAATTATTTTATCTTATCTTATCTTAAATTATCTTATCTTATCTTATCTTAAATTATCTTAAATTATTTTATCTTAAATTATCTTATCTTATTTTACTGATCTGACCCACTTGAGATTGAATTGGTCTGTATGTGGAACCTGAACTAAAATGATTGTTAATAACAGAGCAATTTTTGCATTTCATAAATTCATCCCATGGGCCAGACTGGACCCTTTGGGGGGCCAAATTTGGCCCCTGGGCCACATGTTTGACACCCCTGTTCTAGGACGTTTGCAGCAGTTTCTAAAACAGATGCAGATAGTTTTTTTGTTTGTTTGTTTTTTTTTACTTCTGACCTTAGACTGAATATCCATTTAGCGTCTTCCTGCTGTTCTGTCAGAGCTGCCCATTAATAAGTTTAACTGACAGAGGGAAGAATGAACGTGTGGAGCGGTCAACATTACACAAGGGGACCTGTGGCTCCTTAGAGGGTTCATTAGCACGAAGAGTTCAACATATGGGAAAGGTCAGATCAAATCCTGTTCGCCTGCAGAACAGTGGACAACTGAAAAATGTCTTGGAGAGTACGCCCTTGCTGTAATTCTCCCTTTAACCAGTGTTTTAACCTTGAACCAGCTGGAGATACCACCATAAAAGCTGGACTTTATAATAGCTTTATAAAGAATTTATAATCCTGCAGACACCACATATGCAAAATATGGTATAACATCTTAGAATTCATCAATATTATATATGTTATTCTTAAATATAATAATAAAAAAAATCCTCTCAGTACAGTACAGTAAAATGCATTGCAAATGTTAAAGTTAAGTTATTTCAAACAAAAAACATTCTTCATCAAGCCCATTCTGAATACTTTCTGCTCTTACTACTTTGACAAATATCTGTCAAAACCACAAAGTTTCAAATTGTTTCTGAATAAATGCATAACAACTCGGTTCTGCTGAGCAAACACTCTGAAATGCACTATTTCATTTTTCCCATGATGAATTTAATTCTCTGGGAATACTGTAAATCACATACTTTATCCTGAACTTGATGACCCAGCGCTTTTACCGTGCACTTCTCCACCTCCTCCTTCCTCCTTACTTCCCATGTTTAAAATATTCTTAGAGCTGAAATAAAATATGCAAATGTAATCAACTGCTTCAAAATTCATGAATTTGACATGCAAACGTTGAAGCTCAGACTTTGTGATATTTCTTGTCGAAAATTCTGCTTTCGTGACAGAAAAAAAAGAAAAATCTAAAGTTAACCAGTCTTGTACTTTTCCTGCAGGTTAAAGTCAAACAGTCTGTTGCAACGGCCTGTCCTTGACGAATGACTGTGTAGTGACGGGTCCTTGTTTGCTCAATAAGTAATGATTAGATTGGGGGTTTCTGTTCCCCAAATGACTGTGCATCAGATTCAACAGTGCTCGCTTGCAAATTACGTCTGGCTGATACTCAAAGCTGCCCGACAACAGTAAGTTTTATGTTGTGAGTCATTGTACTGAACATCTTGTGCATGTACTGGAAATGATTTGTCATCTGTACCTGTTGTATTTATGCTCAAAACACTTGGAATGTTTGCAATGTTTCCTAATTTTCTCCTCATATTTAACCTTCTGTGTCTTTTACGTCTTGTCTCGTAGTAATGAATGCCTGGTTTACCCTCGCTGTCCTTTGCTTGGCATGTTTCTGCCATGGCACTTTGTCCTGTCCGGCGCTTTGCAAATGCTACTCCAGAAGAGCTGAGGTGGTCTGTAATGACGTCCCGCTGACAGAGTACCCATCTGAGGGTCTTCCGAGGAACACAACGCTATTGACCATCCAGTTCACCAACATCACCACCATCACCGAGCGCCATTTAAACGATACGCCTCTGCTGCAGGGGCTCCACCTGTTCAGCAACCGCCTCCAGAGTCTTTCCTCTCACCTTCTCAGGGGCGTTTCTCACCTCAATACCTTGGATCTCACAGACAATAAACTGAGTCACCTGCCTGCAGATGTTTTCAGCCATGCACCGCTCCACAGTTTGGTACTGAAGAACAACCTGTTAGACAAAGCCGAAGCAGACTGGCTTTCAGATAACAGCAGCGTGACCTGGTTGGACTTATCAGGAAACCTTTTAACAAAAATCCCAGCAGGTCTGCTTCAAAAACTGCCGCTCCTGGAGAACCTGGACCTTGCTAACAATCGTCTGGAGAAGATCTCTGCAAAGTCTCTGGACCCCTTGACCAAACTTGAAAGGCTGAACCTACAGGATAACAAGCTGAACACCTTGGACATGTCGATATTCCAGAACACCCACAACCTCACCAACCTGTTCCTTTCTCGTAATAAGCTTCAAAAACTTCCCCAAAACCTTTTCCAGGAGCTCACCCAACTCCGGCACCTGAGTCTGGATGACAACCAGCTGAAGCACATCCCTCCAGGTTTGCTGGATCAGCTAGTCTCTCTGGATGAGGAGGGGCTGGACCTAACTGCTAACCCCTGGATGTGTGATGGAAAGATAGAGTATCTCTGGAGGTGGCTTCAGAAGAACAAGAACAAGGCTTTTCTTCCAGAGACCATCACATGTGCCACACCTCCGTCTCTGGCAGGACGCTCAGTCATGTCACTGACAGAAAATGAACTAAACCTTTAATCCTTACTTTAAAAAACATGATTATTTTGGCAGATATTGCAAGAGCAATCCAAGCCACAGTTATAGAAATTGTCAAAACAAGCATCCTCAGAATGTGATTTATAAGCCAGTGCATATTTTTAGTACCACAATATCTCATGTATTATTGTATAATGTGACACAGTTTACCTTCATCAAAAAATTTTATTTGGCTTTCCTACAATTTTAAGAATATTTCAATTACTTTTTCCTAATTTGTAGCTGAGTCAGGATCTCAAAAATTCAGTAGAAGTCTTTGTGATGGTTGGAAAATGACAAAGACTTCATGGAGAATGGATTTGCTTCAATCAGGCGATCCGTTTATTTGCGTACAAATGAGAAAACTGACAGACGAAGCTTCGCGCTCTCTCAAGAGTCAGTTCTACCTAATACAGAAAATCAGTCTAACTTACAGAGGCTGTGCTAAGCTTACATGGGATTGGTTAACATAAAATATGACGTATGATACTGTCGCTAAGCAGAAGAAAGAATGTCAGATGGACACAGGGCAGAACACAGTAAATTTGCCAGTGTAAAAAATGCAGTGTCAAAGTATTTTAATTCTTTCGGAGTTATTCCAACAATGGACAGAGCAAAATGTAACAAGATAACTTCCGGTGTCGGTGAAAATAATTGGAGTTTACAAAGGTTTTACACCGTCAGTGTCATATATTCAGTGCTAAAGTAAATTGACTCTCTCAAAGTTAATTCAACACCGATAAGAGCAAGATACCTTTCAGTGTTAAAGAATAACGACTATGAAAAGCCCCGCCCACCAACCTCCATGCTCAAACTGAGTGAGAAGTTGGACTCTGGCATCGCCATCTTCCTCGCATCGAAAAATTGCGTTTGTAAGTTTGTGTAGATAAACTATTGCTTTTGTTATTTCACCCAAGCAGAATCTGTGCGCAAGAATATAGTTACGTCGTCATCGTCAATGTTGGGTACATGTTTTCAAATACCGAATTTCAAACGGAAAACATGATATCGGGTCGGCGGCTTTCATATTACACGTCATTTTATGTTTACTTTTAATTGCAAAATTTCATTTTTACTTAGAGAAAATTGGGTACAGAAATAATTGTAACTTTTTTTGGCCCCTGCAGACACTGGGACTATAGTACATCATATGTAACACTGGTAGGAGGCAGTTAAAAATCAACACTCTTTGGAGTAATTTATTTATCAACATGTAGCATTAAGTAGGTTTAGCACTGGAAAAGTTATTTCTTAACACTTAACTCTTCAGTGTTGAATGTGAATAACACTATGGGTGTTACTTCTCACATAGTGTAAAACTTGATTGACACTAATTAGTGTAGTGTAGTGTAAAATATTAAGTCTTACTAGAGTAAAGTTGACTCTGGAAATGTAACTCTATGTTCTGTGTAAATTTTAAACTTTGTAGATAGGGACCATATGTTCACTGAGGTAGTGTTAAAAGTAACTCTTTAAGTGTTATATAAACACTGGCAATTTTACTGTGAATGTAAGACCTTGGAGTCATTCTGGGAAGTCTGAAAAGTTACTCTTTGTTGAATTCCAGAACTGAGAGACCTCATGCTCTGCTATAGGCTTAAAGTTCAAACTGTACCTTGTGCTATCTTTAGAGATAAAGTAGCTTACAATATGCAGAATTGAGAAGCTGACTGAAAGAAACATTTATGTTTTGAAGGACACAGGTGTCTTACAAAGTAGCAGTTGTGAGGAGCCAAGAACAGAAAACTTATGGTCAGCGTTAAGCATTAAAATCACTATTAACATCTTCTTCATAAAAAGTTTAAATTTGATGTCTTGTGGTTTAGAGTATTTCTATCGAGGTCAGAAAGGGTAATATTGATCAATGTGTGGTCATAGATTAACCTCTAAAAGGAACAGCTGGTTTGTTTGCTTGGTTGTGTTTGCCTCTTGCAACATCTGCTCCTGACTCATTGCTGAGCACAAATATATTTGTCTGTGTATAAAAGTAAGACCGTAATCAAAAAGAGAACGATGTCTGTTGGGACTTTAAGGTAGGATTTTACATTTCCAACCACAACGCAGTAGATTATGTAAACTTTTGATCACGTATATGGGTGATATGTTTTGTCTTCGCAGTGTTTTAAAAATGAACTTATTCTTGCTCCTGACTTTGAATGCACTGGCTGAGGGAAGTTACCAAAAACGAAGCGCCCACTCTTGCCCAGATCTGTGCTCCTGTTCCTTTGCGCCTTCGGGTGCAGAGGTGGAGTGCAGCCGAAGCTCCCTCACAGTTCTCCCTGTAGGTTTACCTCGCAACACCACCCGACTGTCCATCCAATCCAGCAACCTCAGCGCTATCACAGCCAGTCATTTGAGCGCTGTACCCCTTTTAACCAACCTCCAGCTCTACCACACCTCCTTGGACAACCTTCCTTCCGATCTCCTGAAGGACGTTCCTCACCTGAACACTCTGGATCTCACAGGTAATCGTCTGGTTCATCTGCCTCCAAATGTATTCCACCGTACCTCTCTCCAAAGTCTAGTACTGAAGAATAATCTGATTGAAAAAGTAGACTCTGAGTGGTTTCCTCACAACAGTAGTCTGACCTGGCTAGACTTGTCCGGAAACCGTTTGACAAGTATCCCGGCAGATCTTCTTCAGAGGTTACCGCACATGAGGAACCTCGACCTGAGTGATAATAACCTGCAAGACCTGCTGAACCTAGATTCTCTGAACCACCTGCACCACCTGGAGACGCTAAACCTCGCCGGTAACAAATTAACACAACTGAAAGCCACAACCTTCACCCACAACCTCCAACTATCCCAGCTGTTTCTGCAGCAAAACCAGATCCAGGAACTGCCGGAAAACCTCCTCCAGGGACTCCAACACCTTGAACTCCTGCTGCTTAATCAGAATCAGCTGCAACACCTCCCCGCAGGTTTGTTAGATGACAGAAAATCCTCTTTCCGGGTCATCCTATCATCGAACCCCTGGGTGTGTGATGAGAAGTTGGAGTATTTGTGGAAGTGGCTCACAGTCCATCATCACAATGTCATCTTTCTGGAGGAGGTGACATGTTCGGCGCCTGAAATTCTTAAAAATCGACAAGTTGTGTCTTTAACTGATAATGAGCTCAGTCCGAAAAAAAAACTAGATATAATCACAAATGAGTAATGAAAATGTTTTTGCTTCTTGCTTCTTCATTTTGTGATACTGCCAATTCCTGCTTATTAAAATACTGAAAATAAACCTCACAATTCTCCTTTTTTTTATCCAGCAGTTCTGTTATGGCACGTGTCAAACATGCGGCCCGGGGGCCAAATCTGGCCTGCCAAAGGGTCCCTGGGATGAATATGTGAAATGAAAAAATTAGGAAAGATAAGATAAGATAAGATAAGATAAGATATTAACAATCTTTTTAGTTCAGGTTCCACATTCAGACAAATTCGATGTCATAATAACCTATAAATACTCACAACTTTAAATTTTCTCTTTGTAAATGTAAATATTTTCATGTATTTACACTAAAACCAAGTATAATTTCACAAGAAATGTGAACAACCTGAAATGTTTTAAGAAAAGTAAGTACAATTTTAACAATATTCTGCCTGATATTAAATGTTTTGTGTATTTGTAATGATCTGTAAGTTATAATGAACATGTGTAAATGATATTGTGAGGCAGAATATTGTTAAAATTACACTTATTTTTTCAGTTTGTTCATGTTATTCACATTGTTTGATAGCATAGTTTGTAGATGTAAGCATTTTCATTGTTTGATTTGACTTTTTTCACTCTAAAACCGAGAGAAGTTTTTGGAGTTGACATTATTTACAGGGTGGGGAAGCAAAATTTACAATGAACATTTAGTTGTTTTTTCTCAGCAGGCACTACGTCAATTCTTTTGAAACCAAACATATATTGATGTCATAATCATACCTAACACTATTATCCATACCTTTTCAGAAACTTTTGCCCATATGAGTAATCAGGAAAGCAAACGTCAAAGAGTGTGTGATTTGCTGAATGCACTCGTCACACCAAAGGAGATTTCAAAAATAGTTGGAGTGTCCATAAAGACTGTTTATAATGGAAAGAAGAGAATGACTATGAGCAAAACTATTACGAGAAAGTCTGGAAGATACTATTAAAGAAGAATGGGAGAAGTTGTCACCCCAATATTTGAGGAACACTTGCGCAAGTTTCAGGAAGCGTGTGAAGGCAGTTATTGAGAAAGAAGGAGGACACATAGAATAAAAACATTTTCTATTATGTCAATTTTCTCGTGGCAAATAAATTCTCATGACTTTCAATAAACTAATTGGTCAAACACTGTCTTTCAATTCCTGCCTCAAAATATTGTAAATTTTGCTTCCCCACCCTGTATATATTATTATGTTATTATTTTACTGGTTCGGCCCACTTCAGATCAAATTTAGCTGAATGTGGCCCCTGAAGTAAAGTGAGTTTGACACCCCTGTGTTATGGTATTTGTTTCTGAAACTTTTCATGAAGTGATCATTCATGTCATATCATGCCATGTTTGTTTATTTCTCATAATATCTTCAGAACCCTTTATTGTTTGGAAGTGGTCCAGCCCACTGGGTGGCGTAAGATGCTAAAACAAATTCAGAGCATTGAGCTGAACAGACAGTGTATCTCAATTAAAAAGCACTTGACTCAGAAGATTCAGTCAAAGATATTAAGACGACTAAAAACTGCTGTGAAAATATTCCTTATTTATACTAATGTGGCTCATTAAGTGCTTTGTACCGTATCTAAAAGCAGTGTACCATATCCAAGTGTGTGCAAGTTTTTAATCATATAGCTGAATACACTGAGTAGCCAAAAAAAAAAAAAAAAAAGAAGGGAAAATAAAAATGAATAAATAAATAATGGTTAATGTTGTGTTAAAAAATGCAAGAAAATGAAAATGTCCGTTCTTCCTTCTTTGATCTGATTTAAGAATCTTAAGGTAAATCCTCACTCTGACAGATCCTCCTCAGTTGTTGTTGGTTGCATCATAGATTGCAGCATTGTTTTAGTCGTGCCCTTTTGTTTTTAATGATGCTGAGCATGTAGGAGTGTGTGGGCAGCGCAACGGCTGAGCCTTCCAGCTGACCTCTTCTGGATGTGCTTAAATATCTCTCTCTCTTTTTTTCTTTAGGTCTCTCTTTCATACCATATGCGAGTGTGTGTGAATGTGTTTATGTTTTTTTTTTTTTATGCATGCCCATATCCCCCCTCTCCCCTCCCTTCCATCCTCAAACCTTGATCACACTGAGTGCACTGGATTGTAATTTATTACTCTTATAAAATATGAAACGCTGCCTCCTCTGGAGCCTGTTACTTATGAAAATTAAACCTTGTTAGTAACTGCTCCCCAAAGAACTGAGGAAAACTTGATGCATGTCTTTTATTCCACCTTTCTGAATTGTATCCTGGGGGTTAGAGGTTGAGGAAGTAACTTTGCAAACTACAGTGGCCCAGAGGTGCAACAGCTCAAAAAATTATCCACTATTAGAAAAAAAAAAGAAGAGAACAGCCCAAACTAGAAGCACTCGGAGAGCGCAGACCTCCACCAAGGCTGATCAGTGGCCCCCCCCGTGGGCCCCCCCACCCCCGATCACCACCAAAATGTAATCATTTCTTCCTTATCCCATTTCCAACAAACCCTGAAAATTTCATCCAAATCTGTCCATAACTTTTTGAGTTATGTTGCACACTAACGATCAGTGGCCCCCCCTCGTGGGCCCCCCCACCCCCGATCACCACCAAAATTTTATCATTTCTTCCTCATCCCATTTCCAACAAACCCTGAAAATTTCATCCAAATCTGTCCATAACTTTTTGAGTTATGTTGCACACTAACGGACAGACAAACAAACAGACAGACAGACAAACAAACAAACAAACAAACCCTGGCAAAAACATAACCTCCTTGGCGGAGGTAAATATTATTCACTATAAGAAAAAAAGAGAACAGTTATAAAATGATCCACTATAAGACAAAAAAAGAGAAAAACCCCAAAAATATCCACTATAAAAAAAGAACAGCCCAAAATATTATCCACTATAAGAAAAAAAGAACAGCCCAAAAAATTATTCACTGTAAGAAAAAAAAGAACAGCGCAAAAAATTATTCACTGTAAGAAAAAAAAAGAACAGCTCAAAAAATTATCCACTATAAGAAAAAAAGAGAACAGCCCAAAAAATTATCCTCTGTAAGAAAAAAAAAAAGGTTAAAAAATTATCCACTATAAGACAAAAAAACAGAAACCCCCCCAAAATATCCACTATAAAAAAGAGAACAGCCCAAAAATGTATCTACTATAAGAAAAGTAAGAGAACAGCTCAAAAAATTATCCACCATAAGAAAAAAAAGAACAGCCCAAAAAATTATCCACTATAAGAAAAAAAAGAACAGCCCAAAAAATTATCCACTATAAGAAAAAAAAAGAACAGCCCAAAATGTTATTCACTATAAGAAAAAGAAAGAGAACAGTTCAAAAATGATCCACTATAAGACAAAAAAAGAGAAAAACCCAAAAAATATCCACAATAAAAGAAGAAAACAGCCCAAAAATGTATCCACTGTAAGAAAAGTAAGAGAACGGCTCAAAAAATTATCTACAATAAGAAAAATAAGAGAACAGCCCAAAAAATTATCCACCATAAGAAAATAAAAACATCATCCACCTTTTCAGTTAAGGCGGTACTGTTTACCCTTAGCATCAGCCACATTAGCTGAAGGCTTTAAAAATTTTCCAGCCTATGCTTTTATTTTTTGTGGTGGCCTTAATTTTAAAGCAAGAGATCTTTTGGGTAAACAGCACCCCTTTAACTGAAAAGGTGGATGATGTTTTTTTTTTCCTTATAGTGGATAATTTTTTGGGCTGTTCTTTTTTTTTTTTTTTCTTATACTGGATTTTTTTGGACTGTTTTCTTTTTTTCTTATAGTGGATTTTTTTTTGGACTGTTTTTTTTTTTTCTTATACTGGATTTTGGGGGGGGGGGGGGGGGGGGACTGTTCTCGTCTTTTTTTCTTATAGTGGATATTTTTGGGGGCTGTTCTCTTTTTTCCTATAGTGGATATTTTTTGGGGCTGTTCTCTTTTTTCTTATAGTGGATTTTTTTTTTTTGGGCTATTCTCTTTTTTCTCACAGTGGATAATTTTTTGGGCTGTTCTCTTTTTTTCTTACAGTGGATTTTTTTGGACTTTTTTTTCTCATAGTGGATATTTTTTGGGCTGTTCTCTTTTTTTCTTATAGTGGATATTTTTTGGGGCTGTTTTTTTTTTCCTTTAGTGGATATTTTTTTGGGCTGTTCTCTTTTTTCTTATGGTGGATATTTTGGGGGGCTGTTCTCTTTTTTTCTTATAGTGGATTTTTTTTTTTTTTTTTTTTTTTTGGGCTGTTCTCTTTTTTTCTTATAGTGGATATTTTTTTGGGCTGTTCTCTTTTTTTCTTATAGTGGATATTTTTTGGGGCTGTTTTTTTTTCCTTTAGTGGATATTTTTTTGGGCTGTTCTCTTTTTTCTTATGGTGGATATTTTTGGGGGCTGTTCTCTTTTTTTTCTTATAGTGGATTTTTTTTGTGCTGTTCTCTTTTTTTTCTTATAGTGGATTTTTTTTTTTTTTTTTTTTTTTTTGGGCTGTTCTCTTTTTTTCTTATAGTGGATAATTTTTTGGGCTGTTGCACCTCTGGGCCACCGTAGCAAACAGACTTGTGGTCCAAATCCTAGTTCACCTTGATAAAAAAATCCCCTCTGGATAGAAACATCTGTGTGGAGGAAGTGAATGAGTGCACCTTCGTCTGCTTTAACAACTACCGCTGCTCTTTAGGGTGGGGGATACTTAATCTTCATGTGCCCTTGCAAAGCCCCCCCAGCTCTGATGTTTGTAAATGTCTAATCGAGCAGTGTGTAGTACACAAAGACCACGGCTCCCCAGACAAATGAAGATGAAACTCCCTCTTCTGATCAGTATGGAGGGATGGACGCTGTTCTCTGGCACGGCGCCCAACTGTCGGCTAATGAAGACTGACTGACACCGAAATCTAAAAGGTCACAGGCGACTTTTCACACACTTGAATGACACTGTGTTAAAAAAGAAACAAAAAAAAAACATGAGACATGATAGTGGCTGATGGCTGTTCATCAACAAATAACACAGTGCTAATTAATTTGACATTTGTGTTATCATCAACTCAGTGGATTTTGTCAGTTAATTATAAAAAATGGGAGTTATTTTTGTGAAGAGTTACTTTGTAGGGCAGCACCTTAATGCAATCAGTTATATATCTGTGTTATTTGTTGTGTGTAGATTCTAAAAGATGGGCTATTATGTGTGTAGATGGTGGGATGGTGGAATGCCATTTGGTTGTTACACAATCATAATGACGTAAATGGTTATTATACAAGAAGTACCAGTTTTATAAAAAAAAATACAGCTTATTAGCAAGATTATGAGTAACCCACTGTTGCCCATAAAGTTGGATTAAAATATTTAAATTCTTTTCATGTGAGTTAGTCTTGATAATTTAACTGGGACTCGGTATGTGATCAGTACACCTGGTCAAAAGGGGATTACTGATAAAAGGAATAAAAAGAGGAATGTGTCTGAAAAGAAAATGAATAAATAAGACGGAAGAAGGAAGTAGATAGAGGAGAGAGGGTATGAATGGAATAAATGATGTTCACAGTTATTCCAAAAGACACTCTAAGGGCTGTTACCTTCTGTACTGCCAGACTTCTATTAATCAGTGTTCAATGAAATACTGTCGACCATCTCCTTCCCCACTTCATCTAAGTCTAATTAGTGAAAATGAATGTATTTTATTTGTATTGTCTTGTAACTTTTTATTTTATTTTATTTTTTTTTATTATTTTAAATCATACACTTATACAAACATGTACCTAGACATAAGGAACCACACAGACACAATCCAAAAAAAAAAAAAATTATACAGCAAACCTACAAACTCACCAAACACAAAAAGAGAAAAAAACAACAACCACTAGAAACACTCGGAGAGCGCAGACCTCTGCCAAGGCTGATCAGTGGGGCCCCCCCGTGGGCCCCCCCACCCCAAATCACCACCAAAATTTAATCATTTGTTCCTTGTGCCAGTATCAACATTTCCTGAAATTTTCATCCAAATCCGTTCATAACTTTTTGAGTTATCTTGCACACAAACAGACAGACAAACAGACCAACGCTGACAAAAACATAACCTCCTTGGTGGAGGTAACAACAAAACAACAACAACAAGATAAACAATACCATCACCTGCTTGTCTTGTAACGTTTAAGTATAAGATCCTACTGTTGTTGTTATATTGATGCATATATTTGGATTTGTTCTGGGATTTTTAAATAATTTATAAATTGAAGTGGTGGGGGTGGGATTTAATAAGTTTTCTTCTTCCCTCTCCTTTTTGAGCAATACTTATTAAATTTATTTTGTTCTTACTAGTGTACATGGTAATTGCTATATTGTCTTCTACATTGTCTTGATCACCTCTATTTATTAATGTATTTGCTCATACTATACTATACTACACTACACTACACTATACTATACTATACTACACTACACTACACTACATTACACTATACTGAACTGAACTATACTGTACTGTACTGTACTATACTGTACTATACTATACTAAACTGTACTGTACTGTATTGTACTGTACTGTACTATACTGTACTGTACTGTACTATACTATACTATACTATACTATACTATACTAAACTGTACTGTACTGTATTGTACTGTACTGTACTATACTGTACAGTACAGTACAGTACACTATACTAAACTGTACTGTACTATACTATACTGTACTGTACTCTACTGTACTATACTATATTATACTATACTATACTATACTACACTACACTATACTATTCTATACTGTACTATACTATACTGTACTATACTATACTACACTAAACTGTACTATACTATACTGTACTGTACTATACTGTACTATACTATACTACACTAAACTGTACTATACTATACTGTACTGTACTATACTGTACTATACTATACTATACTAAAACTATGTATTTCCTTCAGCTCTATTCCTTCCTTAGAATTTCTTTTTTGTATTTGTTGCATAGGTTTTCTGCTGTTTCCATTTCCATTCATTAATTCATTAATTCATTTGAAGGGTTTTATTTTACATGCTGAAAATTAATCACTCAAATCTGTCATTTCCTGAAGTGAAATGTTCTGTTTTCCTACATTTTAAGATGGACATAAAGTACTCACATGAGCTGTTCCTCGTATCACAGATGAAACCCTTGAATAGAGATCCATCATAAACCCACTGCAGAATTTCATTACCTTTACTCACATGTTCTGTGTTGCTTTTTTTTTTCTTTTCTTTTATCAAAATGGGGTTTTCGAGAACAGAGGAATAGCTGTCAGATTTAAAAGTCATCTCCTTCCATACACATATCAGTTATCAACAAAGGTAGAGCACTTACTCCACTGAAATTACAAATGATAACACTGACGTACTCCTTTTGTACAGTCTTTTGTTTTATATAATACCCCGCCTGTCATGTAAGTACCTCTGCGTGACTGTAGCGTGAGGTGCAATTAATCACGAAATGCAAAAAAAATCCCAAGACAAATTTTCTCCTTTAACAAAATGCGTGTCCATTATTAAACACCTTTGTTTCATCTGTTCCACAGCGGCTCACCTCTTTTATCTCCAACCTTGAGATTTTGCAGGTCACGCTCGACTCGTGAGTGTTGAGCTCAGGCTGAAATGAGAAAGACGTTGTTATGCTCATTAAACGCTTACCTGGAGGTGGGTGGGAGCAGTCACTCGTAAGCTGGAGGCCATTACCATGCAAGCACTTAACACCAAAAAAAAAAAAAAAAAAAAAAAAAACGACTCCCACTGAGCCGTTTATCAACCTTACCATGCTTTTTTTTTTCTCTCATGAGTGACAGTGGTTTGTTTATGCCTCAAACACACAAATGTGCATATTCCTTCCCAGAATGCACTGAGGCTTAAACCCTTCTGCCTGTATTTTCAATCAATTTTACAATGACTAGTTAAGGTAGATGTTTTTTTTCTAAAGTACAACACCATGCATCAACCTGGTATCATCATTTATCATAATCTTGCATTCATCTTATTCCCCTGCTCATAAATCATCGCTGTACTTGACAACATAAACATGTGGAAAGGAATGTGCTGTTGCCTTTGTGCATTATCTCATTATTGGCCAAGGGGACCCCGGTTGCTTCCCCCTACTGTATGATTGGTTGTTGTAAATGGCCTCTCGTGCTCTCTGGAGAAATGGGCTATTAGGAGGCTCTTCCTAGATGGACGCCGTGTTTAACACTCTGCCACAAATCGAGGTTGTTTTATTGCAGAAATAAAGGTTTTTGATGGCGGCTCCCTCAGTAACCCCAGACGGTGCAGAGTGAGACCTGAACCGTATAGAAATCACATTAACCTTCAACCAAATGCAACAGATGTTTATCCATCAAAACCAAAGAAATGGATACAACTGTAAATGTCGACTTCAGCACAGCCTAATAATAACAACCAAAAAGTAGAAAAGCACTCGGACAGCACAGACCTTCACCAAGGCAGCACCCCCCCAGTCACCACCAAAATTTAATCATTTGTTGTGCCAGTATCAACATTTCCTGAAAATGTTATCAAATCTGTCCATAACTTTTTGAGTTATCTTGCTAACACACAGTCAAACAAACAAACAAACAAACAAACAAACAAACAAACAAACAAACAAACAAACAAACAAACAAACAAACAAACCCAGATGACAACACAACCTCCCTGGCAGAGGTAATGAATGAAAGAAAATGGAAACAGCAGAAAACCTATGCAACTAATACAATAAAGAAATTCTAAGGAAAGAACAGAGATGAAGGAAATATATACTTCAGTTTAGTTTAGTTTAGTTTAGTTTAGTTTAGTTTAGTTTGGTTTAGCTGCAATTTGCACATTTTGCAGAAAAGGTCAGAAACTAAAAATGACTATAATTTCATTCATGTATGCAGATCAGTACCCCCCCTCCCCCATCACCCCCTAAATGTAATCATTTGTTCCTTGTGCCAGTATCAACATTTCCTGAAAATTTCATCCAAATCCATCCATAACTTGCTGAGTTATCTTACTAACAAACAAACAAACAAGCAAACAAACTAGAAAAGCACTTGGAGAGCACAGACCTCCGCCAAGGTAGATCAGCCCCCCCCCCCGATCACCACCAAAATTTTATCATTTGTTCCTTGTGCCAGTATCAACATTTCCTGAAAATTTCATCAAAATCTGTCCATAACTCTTTGAGTTACCTTGCTAACAGACAAATAAACAAACAAACAAGCAAAGGTAATGAAAATGAATGAGGTAATGAATGAAAGAAAATGGAAACAGCAGAAAACCTATGCAACTAATACAATAAAGAAATTCTAAGGAAAGAATAGAGCTGAAGGAAATATATACTTCAGTTTAGTCTAGTTTAGTTTAGTTTAGTTTAGTTTAGTTGCAATTTGCACATGTTGCAGGAAAGGTCAGAAGCTAAAAATTATTTTTTAATTTCATTTATGCATGCAGATCAGTACCCCCCTCCCATCACCACCCAAATTTTATCATTTGTTCCTTGTGCCAGTATCAACATTTCCTGAAAATTTCATCAAAAACCATCCATAACTTTTTTGAGTTACCTTGCTAACAGACAAATAAACAAACAAACAAGCAAACAAACTAGAAAAGCACTCGGAGTGCACAATCCTCCACCAAGGTTGATCAGCCCCCCCCCCCCCCCCCCCAATCACCACCTAGATTTAATAATTTGTTCCTTGTGCCAGTATCAACATTTCCTGAAAATTTCATCAAAATCCTTCCATAACTTTTTGAGTTATCTTGCTAACAGACAAATAAACAAACAAACAAACAAACAAACAAGCAAACAAACTAGAAAAGCATTTGGAGAGCGCAGTCCTCCACCAGGGTAGATCAGCCCCTCCCAATCACCACCCAAATTTAATCATTTGTTCCTTGTGCCAGTATCAACATTACCTGAAAATTTCATCCAGATCTGTCCATAACTTTTTGAGCTATCTTGAAAACGAACAAACAAACTAGAAAAGCACTCAGAGAGCGCAGACCTCTGCAAGGCAGATCAGCCCCCCCATTCACCACCAATATTTAATCATTTATTCCTTGTGCCAGGACCAACATTTACTGAAAATCTCCTCCAAATCCGTCCGTAACTTTTTCAGTTATCTTGCTAAGACAGACAAACAAACAAAAAATCTGCAACCCCCCCCAATCACCACCAAAATTTAATCACTTGTTCCTTGTGCCAGTATCAACATTTCCTTAAAAAATCATGAAAATCCATCCATAACTTTTTGAGTTATCTTGCTAACAGACAGACAAACAAATAAACAGAGAGACAAACCCAAATGAAAACATAACCTCTGCCGTCACACTTGGCGGAGGTAACAAACAAACAAACAAACTAGGAAAGCACTCAAAGAAAGCAGACCGCCACCAAGGCACATCAACCCCCCCCCCCCCCCCCCCCCCCCCGCCCCCCCCCTAACAATCACCACCAAAATTTGATCATTTGTTCCTTGTGCCAGTATCAACATTCCCTGAAAATTTCACCCAAATCCATCCATAACTTTTTGAGTTATCTTGCTAACAGACAAACAAACAAATAAACAAACAAACCCCAACGAAAACATAACCTCTGCCGTTCTTTGGCGGAGGTAATAACAGAGGACATTTAAACGAATCCAATAGCTGCTAAAATTTGTAGAAGACACAAATCCACAAAGCTGATAGATGCAGCTCAGTTGATGGTTTTCTTTCCCGGCCAAGTACAGCTTGGTTTTTTGGCTGCACTGCGCTAAAACAACACCTGATAAGACTGCAACAGCCTGGAAAATCAACACAAGTGATGTAATTACCAAAAGGACACGCAAGTCTCAATGTTCAGCTGAGGGAATTGTTCACATAAACAATTTGCAAAGATTTAACTCTCCTAAACACCAACATCTAATTCAATACGTGGGGATAAAATAGTCATTTATTGGGGCTCATGAGTAAATATTTAATCAAAGTATATAATCTTTCATGGATAAGCAGCTGTCTATTTGCTGTGTGTGTGACATTTTTTGGGGTTTAAGAGGATTTAACTTAAGAAATAGAGTATTATATTCATAGTTGTGTTTTTATTAGTGTTTAATCGCCTGAAAATAAAAATTGTCATGTTTTTAGTACCTTAGAATGAGTCATTTCTATCTACAGTGGGAGCAGTTCGCCTCCACAGAGTCAGATATGTTCCCACAGTCACTCAGAGTGGACTTCCTCTTCTTTTTTCAGTAGCAGTGGCATTCAAGGTTAAGGTATATTATCAACTAAGTGTGGGACAAAATGAATGTCAACACAGCAAAAAGAAAAAAAAAAAAACAGTTTCTGATATTGACAGGGATGGAATGGAGGATTTCAGTGGTCACAATCTGAAACTTCACTGCTAAATGACGCCAAATATTACAAACTAAACATTTAAATGCACATAATCTCATATTTAAAGGCAAAATATGTGTGTAATAAGTGTGTAGAGTCATACCAGCACAGTGTTTGGTTATGAGCACTAGAAAATATATTATTAAAAACAGACGCATAATATTGCTGATTATGTATAAGTATATTTATTACTTTTGCATTGTAAACGTATTTTTAAAAAACAAGTCAAATGGACTCATAAAAATTGTTTGTTGACTATTTAAAGGTAGGACATAATTCACGAATATTACATTTTGGTTCTCTACTATCATTTCTAAATCTGTAGTTAAATGTATTTACTTAAATACTTTGTCATTTCTTTTTTTTTTTTTTTTTAAAGAAATCAAAACACAACTACATGCAACTTCGTGGTATGCAATGACAATTAAAAAAATATATATATACTCCTTTCATTTACGTTTTGCTTGTTGCTTTTACCCATTATTATTATTATTATTATTATTATTATTATTATTATTATTATGTTTATTTATTTATATTTTTAACCAAAATTATATCATATTTAATCAATAAATTATGTAAATATGTTTATTTAAATCAAATATGTGTTGACTACATCATTATATTTCTCTTCTTCTTTTTATATATTTAATTTTACTTAATTATTTATTTTTTATGTATGTTTTTATGAGGATTTTAGATGTAGCTTTGCTTACCTCTTGTATGGTATGTTTAAAAAAAAAACATGTTTTGTGCGATTCACAAACAATAACTATGACATTTATCCGTTTGTCAAATTTTTATTTCCTGAAATGGAAATTTTCTGTCTGTGATGTGCCATATTGTGCCGTACAATATTTAGCTATTAGATCAAGAAAATAGTATTTTGACTTCACCTAGTTTTACTTCTTACAGTTTGCAGGGTATGAGTAGGGATAAAAAACACATGTATATTTCTCTTAACAGATATTTACCACCTCAGGTTTTTTTTTGTTTGTTTGTTTGTTTGTTTTTTAATTCTGTCCACGTACAAACCAGTACAAATGCTTCGAACTGAGACTGTGGATAATACTAGATGTAGCTGATACAGAGGGTTTAGTTCAGGATGTGGAAGTGTATTTTTACATGATGTAACACTGGTGCAGTTTTTCTTTTGAAGGTATCCACGCTGACCTCCATCTACTGCAGGTCATACACTGATTTCCACCTCAACTTGATGTTTCAGCGCAGCTTCTTTACACAAAGCAACAACAGACATGAACAAAACGGGGTGGAATTCCATCATTTTCCCATTTCTTTGTTTTCGCTGAACACACACATACACACAAACCAAACCGAGGACTTAAAACATTGTTTATCTGTGGATTGACAGCATATCTACATTAGCATGGACAGAATATTAGACACAGAAGCAGAAACCTTTCCTCAGTTCTATTCATTCAGGACTGAACAAGTTGTGGATGAATAAATGTATTGGTTTAGAACAGGGGTGTCAAACTCATTTTCTTCCGGGGGCCACATTCAGCCCAATTTAATCTGAAGTGGGCCGGACCAGTAAAACATTAGCATGATAGCCAATAAATAATGACAACTCCTAAATGTTTTAGTGCAAAAAATAACATTAAATTATGCCGATATTTACATTTACAAACTATCCAAACAAAAAGGATGTGAATAAACTGAAAAAAATGAAATTTGTTAAGAAATATAAATACAATTTTATCAATATTATGCCTTGATTTATCGTTTATATTTATATACATGCGCATTACAGATCAGATCTACAAAAGCACAAAACATTTCCTAACAGGCAGAATATTGTTAAAATTGTACATAATTTTCTTCAGCCATTTCAGGTTGTTCATATTTGTTCAGGTTACTCACATTTTATTGTTAAAGGATAGTTTGTAAATGTTGACATTTTCATAATTTAATGTTTTTTGCACTAAATCAAAGAGAAAAAAAAATGGTGTTGTCATTATTTATAGGTTATTATGATATTATTTTTGAGTTTGATGGCCTAACTTGCACTTTGCAAATTTGTCCTGCGGGCCAGATTGGAACCTTTGGCGGGCCGGTTTTGGCCCCCAGGCCGCATGTTTGACATCTGTGGTTTAGAACATAACCGCTGTGAAAAGGTTTAGAAAATATACTGTTTTGTTCCCTTTCCTCTCTTCATTTTACCTTAAATCGCTGCTGTCTCCTTTAAGCAGAGAGGACAGTAACCTATTCATGCTACATAAAATTCCTTTATGTACTTCTTAACCCATAAAAACCCAAACATCCACCAGCGACCAAAAGCATCTACTGATCTAAACTGTTTAACCCTTTCATGCATACTGGTCACTATAGTGGACAGTTCTTCTCCAGCTCTTCTCTTGTATATTCATGGGTTTTGTTGTTTTAGTTCCATATCAGCCGACACAGTGGACACTTATGCATCATCCCATAATACATTGTAATTCATACCATTACTGTAACTTTGCAGATCAGGTTGATAAACCCGATCAACATTCAGCTAAATTTGATCTGAAGTGGGCCGAACCAGTAAAATTATAATAATATATAAATAATGTCAATTCCAAACTTTTCCCTATGTTTTAGAGTTGATAAACCTGATCTGCAGTAACATGTGTCAAATACATCTACAGTCTACTCTCGTTAAACCGCCCGCCATTATACCGCCATTTTCGCTCACCGCCGACCAAAACCATTGCACAAAAATCCCCAATGCATTATTCCATTAGCTACCGCCATTTCCGCCTATCGCCATCCGCCAGCCCAGTTCCATGCACAAACAACACTTATACCATTGATTTCCCGACCGTTATACCGCCAGCGTGATTGCCATCGAGTACACATAAATTTTAACAATGCACTGAAACAAACGCGCCAGACGCTGATCGCGACAAGCTACGAGTAGGTCTACGGAACGGCCACCGTTCATTTATCGCAGAACACTCAGTAGGTCAGGATGTCGGGAAGAGGACGTGGGATTAAGCCAAAGCCTCAAGATGATGGGGTGTCATTTCCCGACACGGTATAATAATGCTTAAAATGTTTCCCCACTTTAAATGATCCCTTACAACATAACAGAATCAAGATTTATTTAGAAACGCAATTAGAACGGGTTAACGGAGGCAGCATAGACATCATATAGTAAAGACATGCACATTATGGACGCAACCCGTTGTAACGCCATTTTCGCTATACCGCCAATTTGGCCGTGAACGGAAGTTGGCGGTATAACGAGAGTAGACTGTATAAACATCTTTAAACTGTCCTTTTAAAAATGTGAGTAACATGAACAACCATGAAAAAACTGAAATTTATTTAGAAAAATCAGTGCAATTTTAACTCTATTCTGCCTCTGCTTATCATTTGTAAATGTGCATTATAACTTACAGATCGCAACGGATATGCAAAATACACCAAATATTTTAGTAAATGGCCGAATATTAGCAAAATTGCACTTACTTCTCTTAGGACATTTCTAGTTTTTCATATTTTTTGTGAAAGCCTGGTTTGTAAATTTAAACATTTTCATATAATTTCACATTTTTACACCAAAACAGAGGAAAAATTCGGAACTGTCATTATTTGTAGGTTTTTATGGTCGTATTTTACTGATCTGACCCACTTCAGACTAAAGTAGGGCTTTATATGGGCCCTAAAGTAAAAGGACTGACTGTTAATATCTTCAGTGTAATTTTTTGCATTTCACAAATTCATCCTACGGGCCAGATTGGACGCTTTGGCGGGCCGGTTGTGGCCCCCGGCCCATATGTTTGACACCTGTGTTTTTATTCAGATGCACTTTTTTTTTGTTGCACTTTTATATAGAAGTATTTTAATACTGGTGTGTTTACTGGTGTGTTTGTTGTGCTTGTTGAATGTATTTATGAGTGGGAAGAGTGTAGTTTGAATGTTGTTTGTGTTTTTTTTATATGGGGGGCATGTGCAATTTCATTGTATTTATTATGCAATAACAATAAAGCTTCTATTCTATGTATGCGGAAATGAACAAAAATAGTCACTTGCCTGATAAAGGGTGAAGAAAGTTTAAATAGAGAGAAAAAAATCATTTGGGAACTGCTAGAAAAGTAGTTCCGGGTCTTTATGGGTTAAAATACTTTGGTGGTGTATGTTGCACCAGCTTGTACACTACCAGTCAAAAGTTTGGACTCACCAGGTTTTTCTTTATTTTCATGACTATTTACATTGTACATTTTCACTGAAGGCATCAAAACTATGAATGAACACATATGGAATTATTTTGTTTAAAAAAGTGTGACATAACTCAAAGCATGTTTTATATTTTAGATTCTTCAAAATAGCCACATTTTGCTTTTATTCCTGCTCTGCACGTTCTTGGCATTTTCTCGATGAGCTTCATGAGGTAGTCACCTGAAATGTTTTCCAACAGTCTTGAAGGAGTTCCCAGTGATGCTGAGCACTGGTTGACCATCTGTGGTCTATCTCATGCCATTTAAATGAGAAGGGTGAGTCCAAACTTTTGACTGGTAGTGTATTTAAAAAAAAAAAAAAAGAGTATTGTGGAAAGATGCAGGAAAAGGACACCATAACGAGGATACTGTGAAATGTACAGTAACTTGCTGGCAGCAATTAGCAAGTAAGTTGCTGTATTACATTCTACAGCATACTTACTGTATATTAAATTACAGTACCTGTAAAATACTGTACTTGTCATTACAGTACAGGGTGGGGAGGCAAAATTTACAATATTTTGAGGCAGGGATTGAAAGACAGTGTATGACCAATTAGTTTATTGAAAGTCATGAGAATTTTTTTGCCACGAGAAAATTGACATAATAGAAAATGTTTTATAATATTCTATGTGTCCTCCTTCTTTCTCAATAACTGCCTTCACACGCTTCCTGAAACTTGTGCAAGTGTTCCTCAAATATTCGGGTGACAACTTCTCCCATTCTTCTTTAATAGTATCTTTAAGAAAGTTGACATTGCTGTGTGATGTTCTATTGGTAGCATGTTCTAAAACGCCCCAAATACCATAATCCAGAGGGTTTAGATCTGGGCTAGAAGGCGGCCATAAACATGGCTCCCAAAAATTGCTAAAGTTGGATTTGTTGCTTTCGTCAACAAGTGTTTTGGTGTTCTTGTGTAAGATTTTAACTTCAAATCATATTTTACTGCATTTCTAACGGTCTTGTTGTCTACCTCAAGTTCAATTGCCATTTTTCTCATGGATTTGGTTGGATCCTTTAGGATTCTGGATTTGAGAGCTTTAATAAAAGCTTTGGTACGTTTTTTGTTGCTTCCTCCACTTCCAGACTTTCTCGTAATAGTTTTGCTCATAGTCATTCTCTTCTTTCCATTATAAACAGTCTTTATGGACACTCCAACTATTTTTGAAATCTCCTTCGGTGTGACGAGTGCATTCAGCAAATCACACACTCTTTGACGTTTGCTTTCCTGATTACTCATATGGGCAAAAGTTTCTGAAAAGGTATGGATAATAGTGTTAGGTATGATTATGACATCAATACAGGGTGGGGAAGCAAAATTTACAATGAACATTTAGTTGTTTTTTTCTCAGCAGGCACTACGTCAATTGTTTTGAAACCAAACATATACTGATATCATAATCATACCTAACACTATTATCCATACCTTTTCAGAAACTTTTGCCCATATGAGTAATCAGGAAAGCAAACGTCAAAGAGTGTGTGATTTGCTGAATGCACTCGTCACACCAAAGGAGATTTCAAAAATAGTTGGAGTGTCCATAAAGACTGTTTATAATGGAAAGAAGAGAATGACTATGAGCAAAACTATTACGAGAAAGTCTGGAAGATACTATTAAAGAAGAACGGGAGAAGTTGTCACCCGAATATTTGAGGAACACTTGCGCAAGTTTCAGGAAGCGTGTGAAGGCAGTTATTGAGAAAGAAGGAGGACACATAGAATAAAAACATTTTCTATTTTGTCAATTTTCTTGTGGCAAAAAAATTCTCATGACTTTCAATAAACTAATTGGTCATACACTGTCTTTTAATCCCTGCCTCAAAATATTGTAAATTTTGCTTCCCCACCCTGTATATGTTTGGTTTCAAAACAGTTGACGTAGTGCCTGCTGAGAAAAAAACAACTAAATGTTCATTGTAAATTTTGCTTCCCCACCCTGTATATTGACTCCTTTGATTTTCAATATCTACTGTGTAATTTTTGCATTTCACAAATTCATCCCAGGGGCCGGATTGGACCCTTTAGCGGGCTGGATTTGGCCCACGGGCTGCATGTTTAACACCTGTGCTTTACAGCTACAGTATTCCCACATGCATGCCATTAGGTGCAGGCTGACCCTTTCAGCGTCCTCCTCCTTGGATAATCCCCAGAACACAATGTTTATAATTTCTTGCAGAACTATTCGCACTAAATAAATAGTGTCTATGAAAGCCGCTGACGGCAACATCTGTGTCTTATCCAGCATATTCACAACACCACCAGTGGTTGATTTTGTTTTAAATGTCAATAGCTGTGGGGATGAATTAAGTTCCATTTACCTCTGGGTAGGGGTTGGGGGGGGGCAGATAAAAGCAGAATTAAAACAGGAGACCTTTAGTGTATGTGATGTTTCAGTTCAGTGTCAGCCTTGAAGATTCGAACAGAAACACTGACTCGTGATAATCGCTGTGTTTGTCAATTCATCTGCAATCAAATGGCACCAACAGCCGTGGTCTTCCACTGACACGCTTATGGCCTCTTTAAAATATAACTGATCTCCCTCTCCTCCCCCCCCAAGCCCTGCCTTCCATCACACTGTAGACATCCACTCTCTTTAATGACTATGTAAATATTCCGCCGCAGTGATACTGTGTGTACAATCCTCGTAGCTTTGATCTGAGGCTGCTGCCAGAGGAAAAATCTTTCTGGTAGATACTCCTGTCACTGCCATTCTTCTTGCATCCTACTCTGTCATTTTTCTTCCCCTGGAATGGCAGATTGATTTCCGCATCGCCATCCATCTGAAATTAACTACAGTGACCCACGCGGGGACAAAACGGGGCTGAGAGAGTTTAATTACCTCTGAGCACAAAAGGCAAGGACGGGGCATTTCATCATACTTTGACGTCTAAATCTCCTCCGTGACTCCTTCCATCCTTCGCCATAAGTTTTCCTGTCTATCTTTTCGCACCGGGCTCATATGGATTATCGTTTGGCTCCGTCTGTCCTGGGGGGGGGCTTTAAGCAGTGCCTATAACAGACCCCTTCACCTGTTGTTGGTTGTTGGTGTGGGGCCATGTAAAGTGGTTCACGGCCGTTGAAACTTGTTCGCAGCATGTCAGAACGAGGACACTGAGGAGAGGTCACATTTCTGAGGGCATGAAAAGACGGAAAATATTTATGGGGCTTGGATTTGCTGCATTAATTTGCATTAGTAATAAATTAACTCTTTAAAGGAGGGATATTTTGCTTTTTTTAAATGGAATTCTTCATTTTAAAACATTTCCCCGTGGTCTATATAAACTGTAAATGCTATGTTTGGGTTTGAATTCTTCATTAATTCAACACTATTTCTGAGTAATGACATCAGAAAGGTCGTTTTAAATGCTCTATTCTATTAAGCTTAAGTGCTCGTTTGCTTATCTTTGAATTAGCACATACTCAGTCATACAAATTCAACCTTTAATACACAACCCGAAAAGAAAAAAGTCACATCCACAATGTTTCTTTAGGGTCATCATTAGCTGTGGTATTGTCGAAATTACAGGGTGCTTGATCTTTATCCAAATAAAAAAATGTTTTCCCCAAGACCTCAACTTTATGTACTTATATACTTATATACTTGTATGTCTACTTTTTTTGGTTGAGACTGTAATTTTTTAATTTTTTAATTTAATTTAATTTAATTTGAACATGCAAAGAAAAAAAATAAAATGAAACAAAAGAAAACATTTCAATGGACAGAATCTATTTTCAGCACGTACAAGTCTGAATATTGCATGGTCGAAAAGGAGTAGGAAGAAGCATAAACTTATTTTATTCAACTCCACAGGCCCATCATCAACAATATTTCTGAGTAATGACATCAGAAAGGTCGTTTTAATTGCTCTATTCTATTAAGCTTAAGTGCTCATTAGCTTATCTTTGAATTAGCACATACTCAGTCATACAAATTCAACCTTTAACACACAACCCGAAAAGAAGAAAGTCACATCCACAATGTTTCTTTAGGGTCATCATTAGCTGTGGTATTGTCGAAATTACAGGGTGCTTGATCTTTATCCAAATAAAAAAATGTTTTCCCCAAGACCTTAACTTTATGTACTTATGTACTTGTGTGTCTACTTTTTTTGGTTGAGACTGTACTTTTTTAATTTTTTAATTTTTTTTTTGTAACTTATATTTTATTAGTTTTAAAAGAACAACAACAAAAAGAAAACACAACAACATACATAAGTCTGGGTAGCACAGTCTTATCAGTTATTTTGCTTATATAATGTCCATTTTTTCCACTTTTTGTTCATTTGTGGTTCTTGTAGCCTCAATCTGTGTTAGTTTTTCCATTAGAAATATGTCCTCGATCGTAGTTATCCATTGATAATTTTTTAAATTTAATTTAATTTAATTAATTTATTTATTTTGAACATTCAAAGAAAAAAAAAATGAAACAAAACAAAATAAAGAAAATAAAACATTTAAATGGACAGAATCTATTTTCAGCACGTACAAGTCTGAATATTACATGGTTGAAAAGGAGTAGGAAGAAGCATAAACTTATTTAACCCTTTCATGCATAGTGGTCACTACAGTGGACAGTTCTTCTCCAGCTGTTCTCTTCTATATTCATGGGTTTTGTTGTTTTACTTTCATATCAGCCAACACAGTGGACACTTTTGCACCATCCCATAATACACTGACATTCATACCATTACTGTAACTTGGCTGTTCTTGATAAACCTGATCTGCACTAACATGTTTGAGTGTAAATCAATTGCTAATAAAAATTGGGAATATGATAAAATGTGAGAAAACATCAGATTAGCTGCGTTAAAAATGTTTTGATTTGATAGTTTTCACACAGTTTATCACTTTCTGATATTTGCATTCTTTGCTTTAAAAATTAAACACACAGTGTCCAGCAGAATGGACATTTTTGGAACTCCATGAAAAATTATGAAGGTAGATTTGTTTCTTTATTGCTTTAACCAAAAAAATAAATAAATAAATTAAAAAAAAAAAAAATTAATAATATATATATATATATATATATATATATATATATATATATATATATATATATATATATATATATGTATTTTCAATTAAAAAAAAAAAAAAAATCAATTAAAAAAAATTAACTTCAAGAAAAAAAAATCTTACTCAATCAAAGAAAAAAGTGTTCAAATGCAATTTTTTGGATCTTAAATATTTTTTTTTGCATTCGTCCTATTTTATTACTTTTAACTATATTTCTGATTGTTTTATTGAGTATATTACCAGTTAAATCAGCCAAACTTGCTTCATTTGACTTTGTTTTCTAGTAGTGGAATGAATCACAGTATATTTACTATGCTACAAGTACAAACCAAAAACAAATATTTTCAATTAAAAAAAATTAAAAAAAAAAATTCACTTCAAGAAAAAAAAAACCTTACTCAATCAAAGAAAAAAGTGTTCAAATGCAACAGTAATTTTATTCACACCTGTACTAGAAGCCGGAGAAGAAGCAGTTTTAGCAATGTTAGAACATGCAGTAAATTGTAAACACTGCTAGATTTTGAAAGATCTGGAAAGAAAAGTGCTCTGGAAAAAATGGCCGAATGGATTCACTCACAGCATATTTTGTAACCTTTTCATAGATAGTTAAACAGGAAAAAGAAAAGCGAAACAAGACAAAAAATTGTACAAAAGTACTCAAAATAAGAAAAAAAGTCAAGGTGGACTATTTTATGCGGTGGCCCAGAGGTGCAACAGCCCAAAAAATGATCCATATAAGAAAAAAAAGAACAGCCCAAAAAATGATCCATGTAAGAAAAAAAAAGAACAGCCCAAAAAATTATCCACTATATGAAAAAAAGAACCTCCCAAAAAATTATCCATATAAGAAAAAAAAGAACAGCCAAAAAAATTATCCACTATAAGAAAAACAAAGACAACAGCCTAAAAAATTATCCACTAGCCCAAGAAATTATCCACTATAAGAAAAAAAGAGAACAGCCCAAAAAAAAGTATCCACTATATAAAAAAAGAGAACAGCCCTAAAAATTATCCACTACATATTTTTAGAATAACTTTATTTTTAGCGCACCAAACTCCACTTCTTTGTTAGCATTAGCCACGTTAGCTGAAGGTCTTAAAAATTTTCAGCCTATGCTTTTATTTTTTGTGGTGGCCTTAATTTTAAAGCAAGAGACCTTTTGGGTAAACAGCGCCCCCGTAATTGAAAAGGTGGATGTTTTTGGTTTTTTTTTATAGTGGATAATTTTTTGGGCTGTTCTCTTGTTTTGTTATGTTTTTTTTTTTCTTATACTGGATAATTTTTTGGGCCATTCTCTCTTTTTTTTTTTTTTTCTTATAGCGGATAATTTTTTGGGCTGTTCTCTTTTATTTCTTATGGTGGATAATTTTTTGGGCTAGTGGATAATTTTTTGGGCCATTCTCTCTTTTTTTTCTTATACTGGATAATTTTTTGGGCCGTTCTCTCTTTTCTTTTCTTATAGTGTATAATTTTTTGGGCTGTTCTCTCTTTTTTTCTAACAGTGGATCATTTTTTGAGCCGTTCTCTCTCTTTTTTGTTCTTATAGTGGATCATTTTTTGGGGCCGGTCTCTCTTTTTTTTCTTATAGTGGATAATTTTTTGAGCCGTTCTCTCTTTTTTTTCTTATAGTGGATCATTTTTTGGGCCGTTCTCTCTTTTTTTTCTTATAGTGGATCATTTTTTGGGCCGTTCTCTCTTTTTTTTCTTATAGTGGATCATTTTTTTGGGCCGTTCTCTCTGTTTTTTTCATATAGTGGATCATTTTTTGGGCTGTTGCACCTCTGGGCCACCGTAATTTTAGGCTTAGGGTTTAAAAGGTAAAAGGTATAATATATAAGATTTCCAACCCCCCCCCCCCCCCCCCCCCCCCCCCCGTTTGTTGATTAGCATATTAATTTTATACTTTAAATATCTCCATCAGTGAAATCTTCTGTTTTATCCATTTGGTCGTCATATTTCCTTTTACGAAATCAAAAAAAAAGACATGGTACATGTGTTAGTAAATGTACTGCAAATAGAATTATAACACATAACCTCATCTCATCTACTGTATAAACACTATTTCAGCTCTGATTTTCAACTGCAGCGCTGGTAAAACAACTCCCACGATCCCAAGCTACTTCACAACCTCATGTACAAGGTCTTAATTATCCATTGGACTGTGAGACCTGAACCCCTAGTGGCAGAAATTATACAGTGCATTTAATTTGCATTCTTTACTATTCAAATTGTGTTCTTGCTTGTAAAGTGTTGTTTCTTTCCATGGAGGGATTTTTAGCAGATGTTCTTACACTTGATTTTCAGCACATGTACGCGCTCTAAACCCATTTCTGGAATAGCTGGAATGGTTTCTAAAATGCAAAAAATACCAACTATGGTCACGGAAGAAATTATGAAGTGAAGTGAGTTTGGTTATTATCAAGAAAACATGGAAAATGTACGGTGGCCCAGAGGTGCAACAGCCCAAAAAATTATCCACTATAAGAAAAGAAAGAGAACAACCCCAAAAAATTATCCACCATAAGAAAAAAAAAAGAGAACAGGCCAAAAAATTATCCAACCATAAGAAAAAAAAAGAGAACAGGCCAAAAAATTATCCACTATGAAAAAAACAAAAAAAAAAAAAAAACAAAAGAGAACAGGCCAAAAAATTATCCACTATACGAAAAACAGAGAACAGGTCAAAAAATGATCCACTATAAAAAAAAAAAAAAAAAAAAAAAAAAAGAGAGAACAGGCCAAAAAATTATCCACCATAAGAAAAAAAGAGAACAACCCCCCAAAAATTATCCACTATAAGAAAAAAAAAAGAGAACAGGCCAAAAAATTATCCACTATAAGAAAAAAAGAGAACAGGCCAAAAAATTATCCACTATAAGAAAAAAAAAGAACACACCAAAAAATTATCCACTATGAAAAAAAAAAAAAAAAAAAAAAAGAGAACAGGCCAAAAAATTATCCACTATAAGAAAAAAAAAAAAGAGAACAGCCTAAAAAAATTATCTATTAACCTTTCAGGTAAACAGCACCCACTTAATTGAAAGGGTGGATTTTTTTTTTCTTTTAATGGATAATTTTTCTGGGCTGTTCTTTTTTTTTTATAGTGGATCATTTTTTGGCTGTTCTCTTTTTTTCTTATAGTGGATATTTTTTGGGCTGTTCTCTTCTTTTCTTATAGTGGATAATTTTTTGGGCTGTTCTTTTTTTCTTATAGTGGATAATTTTTTGGGCTGTTCTCTTTTTTTTCTTATAGTGGATAATTTTTTGGGCTGTTCTCTTTTTTCTTATAGTGGATAATTTTTTGGGCTGTTCTCTTTTTTTTTTCTTATAGTGGATAATTTTTTGGCCTGTTCTCTTTTTTTCTTATACTGGATACATTTTTTGGGCTGTTCTCTTTTTCTTATGGTGGATACTTTTTTGGGCTATTCTCTTTTTTTTTTTTCTTATAGTGGATAATTTTTTGGGCTGTTCTTTTTTTTCTTATAGTGGATACTTTTTTGGGCTCTTCTCTTTTTTTTTTTTTTTTTTTTTCTTATAGTGGATAATTTTTTGGGCTGTTGCACCTCTGGGCCACCGCAAAAAATGGCTAGATATCAGCTTTTAAATTAAACTCCTATGAACTATTTTTGTTGTTATCATTATATTTGCCCAAATAAATGTACCTTTATTTGTACCAGGCATTAAAATGAACAAGAAATTGAAGAAACTCTAACAGATAGTAATTGATACAAATACATTATTGCAAATATTCAATTATTTAACTCATTGTTGCATTGTGGCTGCCTCTGCCGCTACCGCCACCATGATAATACTAGCAAATTAGACTACTGGTACTATTATTATTATTATTATTATTATTATTATTATTATTATTATTATTATTATATTTTTGTATTATTACAACACTCTCCTCTTCCCCTTTTCCCTATCGCCCCTAACCAAGCATTATTGTTTAGTTGCTCTCTACATTTATTATCTTTTCCATTGTTATATGATGCTGTCATTGTTGTTTTTGGTTTGTTTATTTGTTTGATTTTCCCTTTGTTTATGTGTTGTTTTTCTGTCCACAATATCTTGTTAACTATCACTAATAAAAAAATTTAAAAAAAAAGAAAATAAAGGTGGTTTAATAATTTTTTCCACAACTGTATATTCATAACATGACAGTTTCTCACATGTCGCCATTTCAAGGCTTGAAATCACACCTTCATCAGTGTTTTTGCAGCCGTCCTGAATATTTTCATAATATTATGCACTGTACGCGGTGAAAGCATGGAAATTCTTTGTAATTTTACACGGAGAAACATTGTTTTTTACTGACAATAGGCTTTTTGGCTTGTAAAGCAGGCAAAGCACAGGTGTTACTGATGTCATTAACCATAGCGCTGGAAGATTACGTTGCCTTAGGGGGCCATTCTAGTGAACCAGAATGCACATTTCTCTGGCTTCATACTGATATAGCTAAATGGGATGTAGTCCTGATTCCATTGACAGCCGTGTGTTTTCTGCCTTAAAGCTGCAGGAGCTGAAATCAGGGTGAAAAAAAAAAAAAAAATCCATAAAATGAAAATCCACACTTTCCTTCTGCAGCTCTCTTCTCTCAGTCAAAACATTAAATATAGAGTAGATGTCACTTCATTGGCTCCATGTTGAGATACAGCGTAGAGCAGACGTAATTTAATCATCAGCTGGTAATTACAGATGTCAATCACATATATGACCCTCCCACCTGTCAGAAAATGCCTGTGATTAGACTAAATAAGGGGTAAATTCTCTGTCTCTACAATTACAATCTGCTGAAAGGAAATTATGGACGTTTTGGCCAATTATGCTGAAAACTATCAGGCGCTGCAGTTTTAACGCGTCAAAATGTCTGCTGTGAAAAACATCCATTCTCTGAAGTCTTGCACGAAATGTTGAGCCACAACCCATTAACTGCACAGACTATGCCTCGGGTTGACACTTATTTTATGTCCGATCATGATAATACGATAACATATACCTCCATATAAGCATTTCAGCCTTATCGAATGACTTTATATGTCAGTGAAAATACTTTACTTGTGCTTCTGTGAGTTAAAGGAGTGATATTTTGCTTTTTTTAAATAGAATTATGCATTTTCAAACATTTCCTTGTGGTCTACATAAACTGTAAATGCTATACTTGGGTCTGAATTCTTCATTAATTCAACTCCACAGGTCCATCTTCAACCCTATTTCTGAGTAATGACACCAGAAAGGTTGTTTTGAGCGCTGGCCCTTTAAATGCACATGAGCCACTTCATGCCCCGCCCCTTCAACCAACAACTGAACATTTTAGGAAATCAGTTTGAAGTTTGGACATATTTTCAGTATGGACTACAACTGCTGCTGCTGACAAACAATTATGGCGTGCTCGGAGAAATGTTTGTCAGAAGTCTTGACCTTATATGTGCAAATGTTCACTCGATTTTCATCAAAATGAATATAAAGATAGCTTTGCAGCACCTGGAGGGTTCAAATTCAAACATTTTAAACTATTATGGTCCACAAATACACAAATAAATGTACCAAAGGCTAACAAAAGTGGGTTTAGCAAAATATGACCCCTATAAATGAAGGACTAACTAAGCTGTTTCACACATTCTCACATTTTAACCCTATAACGCTGAACGTATCATATTTGATACATGAGTTTTGAAGCCCTCTACATGATCAGTGTGATATATTTTTTCTTGAAAAACCTGATGTATACAATTACATACATGCAATACATGGATAATCCACCAGGGGGAGGAATTTGTTCCCCAGAGGCCTTTCCAGTGACGCTACAAGACTGTCATTCTGTGCGTTTACATGACAACTTTTATTCCTGGTTTAAACTGATTAAACGTTAGATCCTATTTAAGATGACCATGTAAACACCTTATTCCAGTTGAAAAAGAATAGTTTGGATTAAATTTAAACCCGAACAAAGTCACTGGTTTAATCCCCTTTTAATTCTGATCTAAATTATTCCTCTGACATGTAAACCCTTTATTCCATTTGGACTTTATTCCTGCCATTCTTCACTTGCTCGTTGTCTTGTCCTGTCGCGATGACGCACACGTTCTGCGCTGGCGGAAGAATATGCAATGCAGTCTAGTCTTACCAAACCGTTCCAGTGGGCTATTCTGATGGGATCTACCAGCCTCGAAAACCCCGGAGGAAAAGTTCATCACCTGTTTTTTTATTCATTTATTTGTCATGCACTAATGAGTTCGATAAGTGGGCAAATCAGTTTGCACTGCAGTGCACCGATTGCCTTGTTTTCGCAGCCCTTCCGTTAGCTTAGCTTAGCCTAGCTTAGCATAATCACTTCATTCCTATGGTCAGACGTAGCCAGGCTTTTATAGGTGATTTGTAGTATTTTATGAGTGATTTTGTGAAATTCAGTTCTCCCTAATCATTACTTTAGTTCGCTGGGGTCAATATGATCCCAAATTGAGGCTCAAATCATGGCGATGTGACTTACTGCACTAATAAAATCTTGGGAAATAAAAACTAATGCAAAGCTAAAACGGTAAAGCAAAGCTAATTTAGCGCATGCATCCCTTCCAACAAAAAGATTTTCCAACTTCCGTCAACACAACAGTCCCAAGATTGTATGAGTGCAGTAAGTCGCAGATCTAAAGAAATAATTAGGGAGAATCAGATTTCTGAAAATCACTTACAAAAGACAACAAATCACCTTTAAAAAAAACTGGCTACGTGTGACCATGGAAATGCAGTGACTATGCTAAGCTAAGCTAACAGAAGGGCTGCGAGAACAAGGCAATGTTAGCACTGCAGCGCAAACCCTTTAGCTCACTTATCTACCTCATTAATACCTCATGTAAACCTGTATTTGGGTTTAACATTTCCATGTAAACAGAAGAAAAAATACTTTAGTTCTGAATTAATTTCTTCTGGAAAAATAAATCAGATTTAAAAAACATCATGTAACCGTACCCATTAATGAGGAAGGAGACCGAACTTTGACAATTTTGAAAAGGAATTACCAATTTGTTAGACATATTTGTGTTATATTATGTTTTTGTTTGTTCAAAAATAATAATATTTGAGCACTGAGACCTGATGTATCAAATATGATACAAAATTGAATCTCATACATGGAAATTGATATTTGAAAAAAAAATAAATTTTTTTTTGGTTGTTTAGGAGGACCAATAAAGGCTCCAGTGTCAAAGAACTGGAATTTTCTGTCAATAATTTAATGGTTCAAGCTTCACAGGGTTAAGAAACAAATACCACATCCAGCTCATGACTTTAGCAAAACTAAAAAATGAGGTTTTCTTCCACAGCATCGATCAGTCTTCTGTGTGAGGCTGCTCCATTTTTCATAAGATGGATGAAAAAAAAAACCTCGGAATAAATTTGGCATGAAACTTACCTGCTACTCTCCGAACCTGCCCATCACAATTGTGCCGAGCTGTCACATTGTGACACATGGAAAACGCATGTGGAGGTGATACTGCGACACAGATCAATCTCAAAGTCCCCGAGGAGGAATAAACCTGACCAAGCCTTCACTAAATATTATTTTTATGACCTGCTGCCCTGAATTAATTGTAATCATTGTAGCAGGGAACAATGGGGCAACGATGTTCCACTTCATAAAATATCATTGTCTCTAGATGAGATAATCAGTTGTGGAAAGCACATCAGTGGTGCAGGTCAGATCCAGCAGTGTGGCTTTGGTCTCTCAAGGCCAATTTCCTTAATTAGATGTTCATACATTTATCAGCATAAGTGACGCAGGGCCACTAGAACATGGCTGATGCAGTAAAATGTGCCCTTTATGAGCCATTTTTGAAGTCAGGACTGTCAGCAAAGGGCATGAACTCAAGGACTGGAAGTGAAAGAAAGAACAGATAGTAAGCAAACCCAGTGGTACCTCCTTATTATGCAGACAGCGGTACACAGGAGAGTGGTTTTGTCTTTTATGTGTTGCTTTTATAACCTCCTAATTGAAATTCATTCTGTTTAAAAGTCATGCAAAGGATAGAAAGATTTTTAAATAAACTCAGGTGGCTTTTGCGAGCTGAACGGAATGTGTGAAGTCGTCAGCGGACACAGTTTTCAAGGCCGAAGTTCATCTGGGGAGTAGAAATGCAAGGGGGTGATATTTCACACTGTCGCGGCCTGATCAAAGTATTCAGCAGACAACAGCCATGTGTATAGTAGAGGCACACAAAACAGACAAGCACCAATAGAAGTCAATGTAAACACTGAAATATAAGAGAGAAAAGACAGATGACGTCAATAAATGGATCTCCACTGTGCAGGTCTGGGAAAAAAAAGGGACTGCTCCAGTGGTGTAGTGGTCCCTGGAGAAGTGGGTATACTCTCAATTTCTACTTTTTTTTTTTTTTTTTTTTTTTTTAATAGGTAGTCCAGAAAAACGCCCTGTTTTAGAAACAGCGACATGTCAGACTACTCTATTTAGTTTACCCAGAAATCCATCAGTAGTATTTGCTCACTATTATAGAAAAGCAGTTTGTAGGTATTACTGGTCACACAAGCAGCTGCATGAATGGAAATGGATTCAACATGAGGCGAACATAGGATAAAGTTAGCCTTTCATAATGTTAGCCTGTCATAACATTAGCCTTTCATAATGTTAGCCTGTCATAACATTAGCCTTTCATAACGTTAGCCTACTCACACAGTTGAACTATTGGTGACAAAATCTCTTTTCCTCTAAATCACAGGTGTCAAACATGCGGCCCGGGACCCAAATCTGGCCTGCCGAAGGTTCCATTCCGGCCCACGGGATGAAAGTGCAAAAATGAACCTGAACAGTCCAGGTTGTCCAAATCATTTTGGTTCAGGTTCCACATACAGACCAATGTGATCTTAAGTGAAAATAACAACACAATAACCCATAATTAATGACAACTACAAATTTTCTTTGTGAAAAATTATGTAAAAAATTTTAAGTGAAAAAAACAAAAACAAAACCACAATTACACTGTGAAAATATTTACATTTACAAAACTATTCTTTCATAATAAAATGCAAATAAATACATAAATAAAAACAAAGATGAACAACCCCAAATGTGCAATTTGAACAATATTCTGCCTGTTATTAAATGTTTTGTGCATTTATGGATCCACTGTGATCTGTAGTTGTGTTTATGTTTATGCATTTGGCAGATGCTTTTTTCCAAAGCGACTTACAGGGGAAAAACAATTAAATCACTCAATCAATCAAATTTTATTTATATAAATGTTAATAATGTGTTAATAATAAGAGATGTAAAAATTGTTCAAATTTTATTTCCAAACTCCAAAATTTTAACAATATTCTGCCTGTTACCAAATGTCTATGTAACACTGTGTATAATGTACATGTATAAATAATAAGTCCAGGCATAATATTGTTAAAATTGCACTAATTTTTCAAATGAAATGTCTGTTTTTCAGGTTATTCACATCTTTTTTTTGTAAAATGTAAATATTGTCATAATTTAATTTTTTTTGTTTGTTTGTTTGTTTTTGTACTAAAACAAAAAGAAAAACTTGGATTTGTCATTATTTATAGGCTATTAAGTCATTATTTTACTGGTGTGGCCCGCTCAAGATCAAATTGGGCTAAATATGGCCCCTGAACAAAAATGAGTTTGACAGCCCTGCTCTAAATGTACAGTCATGTGGCCAGTAGTTTAAAACAGTGACACATCTGGAAACCACCTTAAAACTTACCTCAGAATTATGTATTCCATCAAAGTAGGTTCTCTCGATATGTGCCACTCATTTGAAAGACGTTTATTCTGCCTTTCTTGTTCACATTTCCAATAATCTTTCAATGAGACATGTAGTGACCTGTCAATCAACTGGGTCCAATCAGGTTCCAGAGGTGGCCAGCGCTAGTTAGCAATATTTTACTTGGCATGACCCGCCCTACTTTGGCTCTGATTGGCTCATCAGTCCTCATGTCTAAAGTTAACCAATCTAATCAGTGAAGGCAGCAAGTACTAGCCAATTAGAGGCAGGGTAGGGTGGGTCATGGCTTCACCATCCTAGGGGAAAACATGGGCAATTTGACTCAGATACTACTGAATGGTGCACATCAAGGGGATTTAGAAGAGGGTATATGCGATGCTGACTGAAAAATAAGTAGGTATACTCCATATACCCCTGCATACCCTGGACTACACCACGGGAACTGCTCTGACTTTCCAAACCTGAATACAGTAGAAAACTTCTGATATTCCATTTTAAAAAAGCTGAGCTGCTTGAGTTTTTTGTGCCAGAAATGACTTTAAGTACCAAGCAGGAAGGTAACAGTCTGGTAGAGAGCATTCCAAGGTGAATGAACAACAAAAAAAATTTAAAAAACAAATAAATAAATCTGCAGCCTGATCAGAGTACATCCACCAAACACTGATTTCAGACTCAAACATTCGTGAATTATTGTTAAATACTAATATGAATGTTTTCTTTGCCATCCGCCTTCGCCTGATAGTAACTGGAACAGGCTCCAAACCCCCACAAACCTCATGAGAATTAAACAGTT
Organism: Sphaeramia orbicularis; assembly: GCF_902148855.1. NCBI lineage: Eukaryota > Metazoa > Chordata > Actinopteri > Kurtiformes > Apogonidae > Sphaeramia > Sphaeramia orbicularis. The sequence goes on along the minus strand of NC_043979.1, from coordinate 34,867,865 downwards.
CAGAAACACACTTTCCACTGGGATTAATAAAGTATTCTGAAAATGGATGTTTTTTTTTTGTTTTGTTTTTTTGTTTTGCATCATTTAAAGTTTTTTGAAATGTAATAGTAACTCCTAGTAAAAACCTAATAAATCTTCCAATAATATATACATCTAATAAACCATCTTATTATTATTATTATTATTATTATTATTATTATTATTATTATTATTATTATTATATATCTTTATTTAGGCGGGACAGTGCACATTAATGAACACATTTATACATTCCATTTCAGTATAAACATGTAAATATGCCGGAGTTAGCGTCAGTGCTAATTTTCATCCGCAGTCCCCACTTAATAAATAACAGTAGTTGCTTTTCCATTGGACATCTGCGCAAAAATTTACTAATATTTACTAAATGTCGAAAAAACAGAAGTCCATAATGTTGGTTTTTCCATTAAATCACAAATGCGATGATTTGTTTATTTATTATTGCAAGATGACATGAGAAGTCATTCCATAAACACGGCGACGAACGTAAATATGGTGTTTATGTATGGATTTACAAGTACATTCATTATTATTCTTTATTACCCCTCTATCTCGTACTAAATTTAAAAATGATTGGGTTTCCTGGTGTGTCCACACATACCGCGACATGTTTCTTCTTCTTCTTCGCTTGTTGTAACATCCGTCAACATCGGTTTTTTTAATTCACCTGACTCTAGTTGCGAAAAAAGGTCATTCCATTGCAGTTTTGCATGATATACCATTTGCGCTCCGCCCGAAAAACCACCTCTTGCCAGCACAAAAACTTTTAATCGAAAAATGAGACTTTTGGCGAAATTGTCGTTTTTCCATTAGGTAAATTTTTATGTGCAAGTTACATTTGCACGATTTGAGGATCAATGGAAAAGCAACTAGTGATACCGTTAATTAATATACGTTTTAAAGCAGTTGCTTCTAAATGTGCAACACGGGTCTGGCCAAGCAAAAGTAAACATCAAAGTTATTTTTTTGTTTCTTTAAAACAATATTTTTAATTACTCAGCCTGAAAGACATATATTTCTAGTGTCTAAAACTGTGTTTATTTAATTTATATCTGAATTACTGCTAGATATACAGTATAAGAAATATATGAGAACACAGTGTAAATTAAGAATAAGTGGAATAAGTGCAGTACAGAACAGAACAAGACAGTGTAATACATTACAAATTCAGCTGAATCTAGTTGTGAATAAAGGTCTTTCCATTGCAGTTTTGTGTGATATACCACTTGCGCTACGCCTGAGAAACCACCTCTTGCCAGCACAAAAACTTTTAATCGAAAAATGAGACTTTTGGCGAAATTGTCGTTTTTCCATTAGGTACATTTTTATGTGCAAGTTACATTTGCGCAATTTGAGGGTCAATGGAAAAGCAACTAGTGATACAGTTAATTAATTGTGATTGCCCACGATACAATAAACCAATAAACTAAACTTTTTTTTTTTTTACGTATTTCACAGACGTTTAAAACAGTTACTTCTAAATGTGCAATATGGGTCTGGCCAAATGAAAGTAAACATCAGAGTCAATTTCTTGTTTCTTTAAAACAATATTTTTAATTACTCAGCATGAAAGACATATATTGCTAGTGTCTAAAACTGTGTTTATTTAATTTGTACCTGAATTACTGCTAGATATATAAGAAAATATATGAGAACACAGTGTAAATTAAGAATAAGTGGAATAAGTGCAGTACAGAACAGAACAAGACAGTGTAATACATAACAAAACAGTACAGTTCAATTGATAGCTTTTAATAAATGACAATATTTCACTCAGAATTTAAGAGAAATATTGCCAATAGTTTGAGGAATAAACAAACCCAACTCACATACACACCCATAAATAATACATGGTGTTCTGTGGCTGTATTTCATGCATTTATGTTTTTATATATGACTTTGACACAGGCGGTGAATATGTGAGAGAAAAGTTACCGGGTATTTTCCACTTTTAAAGGACTTGTTCTTTTAGGGCATTTCTTAATTTGGTTTTTGATCAGAACATCAAACAACTCTTGTCTCTGAAGATCTAGTTTGAAGTAGAGGCCAGGAAGCAATTAATAGAATTATTGGAAGCAAACAGAAATACCTGTGTCTGCACAAGTTGAGTTTGTTTATGTATTTGTCATTGTTAAGAAAAAAAAAAAAAAAAAACAAGTTACGATGAAATTAAGGGTTGCTCTCCTTCAGTGTAATGTTCCAAAATATGCTCTGTAACCATCAGGATGAAGACAGGCATCCGTCTGGGAAGTGTTTTCTCTGCAGCATCTGCATAGTCTCTTATTTCACTACATCCTGTTGTTTTTTTTTTTACTAGACAACACACTACTCTTTGACTCTGAACTCCTGGTGAAATACGTCTATAGATAGATAGATAGATAGATAGATAGATAGAACGATAGATAGAACGATAGATAGAACGATAGAACGATAGAACGATAGAACGATAGATAGATAGATAGATAGATAGATAGATAGATAGATAGATAGATAGATAGATAGATAGATAGATAGATAGATAGATAGATAGATAGATAGATAGATAGATAGATAGATAGATACTTTATTGATCCTGAGGGAAATTCAATTCTAATGCAATAAAGAGTTTCCTCCTTTATATAAAAAGACACTATATTGATGAGTTGCATGATTGCATTGTCTGTGCTGTATAGACTTTAAACTTCTCATTAAGCTTTAGGTCGTTTCCAATCTACTATAGAATTTTTTTAATCCTTTATTTAACCCATAAAGACCCAAACATCTACCATCGACCAAAACTATCTACTGATCTAAAATGTTTAATACCTGTTGATCCACTAATCCTATCAATACAGGGAAATAATTGATGTAAAATACAGTTTGTCACCTTTTCATGGTCATCAGATATTACCGATTTGGACGTTCAGAGGCTTCGTAGTTACCGTGGAAACACCATCATCTTCTACAACATTGATTCACCAGTAAAACTCGTGGAGTCGGATCAGTGACAGTGGATGTTCAGTTAATGATTTGCTGAAAAAGTCACTTTTTCTTTAGTTTTCTCCGTTTTTGATTTAATAACCCTAAACTTTATTCTGAGCTTTAATGAACATTTAATAGATCAAATATGGGAAAATACCTGAATTACACTGAACAAACACAAAATAAAGAAGATAATTTTACAATAAATGGTGATAAATCACTCAACGAAAGTTAAATATAAATAAAAATTCATTTGGGAACTGACACAAAAGTAACACTGGGTCCTTATGGGTTAAAAAGGTAAAAAAACATGATAAAGAATGATTGATATGAAGCTGAACATGAGTTTTCATGTAGTTCAGGGTTTCCCAAAGTGGAGTACGTGTACCTCCAGGGCGTACTTGGAAGAAGCCTGGGAGGTAGTTGAAAAAAAAAATTTTTTTTTTAAAAATACATTAAATAAGTCATTGTGTACTAAATACAAAATAAATCATAGGAATTAATGCTGAAATATAAATACATTCATATAATAGTTTTATTGTCTGTCATCTTGTTAAAATTTTAAGAACATTTCTATTTAATATTATGCAAAACAAGTTAGCTAAGTAATTATTTTTGTTGATAAAAGGTTCATCTATTAGTTTATTAATGACCAATTTATTTATTTTTCTTATCAATGAAAGAGGGCACTTTTCAGTTTATATTTTGCACACAAAATTTTCTTTAAAAAATGTGGGGGTTTTTATACATTACAGTTAAATACATGGGTTGGACAAAATAATGGAAACACCTTCACCTCAAGATGATAATGCCCCAATCCATACAGCTAGAACTGTTAAAGAATGGCATGAGGAACATTCTAATGAAGTTGAGCATCTCGTATGGCCGGCACAGTCCCCAGACCTCAACATTATTGAGCATTTATGGTCAGTTTTAGAGATCAAGTAAGACGTCGATTTCCACCGCCATCGTCTCTAAAAGAGTTGGAGGGTATTCTAACTGAAGAATGGCTTAAAATTCCTTTGGAAACAATTCACGAGTTGTATGAATCAATACCTCGGAGAATTGAGGCTGTAATTGCCGCAAAAGGCGGACCTACACCATATTAAATTATATTTTGTTGATTTTTTAAGGTGTTTCCATTATTTTGTCCAACCCCTGTATATGTTGTTTGCTTACAAAGTTTCAAAAATATAAACAGACACCTTTGGCACAGGAGCAAATTTTGCCTAATTTTTTTTCCAATCAAAAATGCTGAAGTGAGAGTTGGGGTTACTTGGCAAAAAAAAAAAAAAGTATATTTCAGGGGGTAGTCCATTGTAAAAAGTTTAAGAACCACTGTTTTAGTTGAATTGCAGCTGTTCTTTGAGATTTTAGTCTGATGATGATGATGATGATGATGATGATGATTATTATTATTATTATTATTATTATCATTATTATTATCATTATTATTATCATTATTATCATCATCATGATCATTATTATTATTATTATTATTATTATTATTATTATTATTATTATTATTATTATTATCGCAACTGCCGAACAGTATCTCGCCTGTTGTAACAGTTAAGTTCTAATAATGAAGAATCAAAGGGAACAACACAAACAAGCATTGGTCTTTTCCATGGCTCATTATTATATCCAGATTTTCTACTGTATGTAATGATCCCCCTAAAATAGCAAACAGAACCTAACAAATGAGAGACTATAACCAGTTCAACCCATTTAATGAGCGTTTATGTGCTGGGTGTAGGATGACCCATCAGCCTAATCAGACAGGTGTCATATGTAACCGTGCGTTCAGATCTCCTGCACTAATATTTGTTTTGATCGTTGCAGAGTAAAGCGCTGGCGGAGAGCAGGTGGTCATGAGGAGCATTGGTCAGGAGCCATCCCAGATATTTTGCAGAGTTAAGGCCACATAACGTCTGTGAGACTCAACATTAAAGCGTGACGGCCCAACCCTTGGTCTCCATTTCACAGCACGGTAAAAACTCCCCAGATAACGACCTGGAAAAATGAGGCTATAACTTCTGCCAAATCTCCTGATACTGAGCTTATGGGAGACTGGAGGAGGTGTTTAACTCTGTAATACACACTACTATTTGTTCTAGCCTTCTTTTCAAGTGAACAGTTTCTGACAAGAGGAAGATTTAAAGGCTTATTATGTCTCTGGAGGCCACATTTGGGGAACATCTATCACAGTTTAATTTTGCATCAAAGGGTAAAAAATATAAATCCTTCTTTAGAGATAAGATGTAATAAACTGCAACTATAATCTATTAAAGTATATATGACTGATTTATATTTAATGGAGACTGTGTATACACTGGAAAAAATCCAAGTCTTACCACGTGTATTTTTCTCATGTCTAGTCCAAATATCTCATCACACTTCAAATAAGACATAATTACCTAAAGAGGAACTTTTCAGTGAGATAAGAGAACTTATTCTTCGACAATAGATGCTGAAAATCTTATTTCAAGAAATATTACCAAGATAATTTTCACTTGTTCCATTGGCAGATTTTTTTTTTTCTTAATTCAAGATTTTTATTTATTTATTTTTTTTCTTAATTTAAGATTTTTGTTTATTTATTTATTTTTTGCTTAATTCAAGAATTTTTTTGCTTAATTCAAGCAAAATGTATGTATGTATGGGATGGTGCTATGTTTGGTCATTTCCTCTTACTGCTTGTTTTGGTAGAACATCACAGTATTTGGTTGCTCTAGGCTGTAGTTTTTAATTTTCTCTGCATATTTCATAGCGAAACATGTCCATTCCGGTAATGATTTTTCCAAGAACAGCAAATATAATCCTAGCTAGACAAACAAGATGCCCATGTTTAGACTAGACAAACACCTCTAAAGCATATTTTGTGTTTATGCAGAATGCGGATGTCGAATTTCATTATTATAGAAATTCAATATTGAGGATATAGTTTTATCTAATTTGATTTAGAAAATAGAGCTATGTATTTATTATGTAAAATAAATGCAGTAACAACATTAAGGTGGACATGGGATACAGACCATATACTGCAAAAGTCTAAATCTTAGGAAGTGTATTTTTCTCATTTCTAGTCAAAATATCTCATCACACTTAAAAAAAGACAGAATCACCTAAAGAGGAACTTTACAGTGAGATATAAGAACTTATTCTTCGACAATAGATGTTGAAAATCTTATTTCAAGAAATATTACCAAGATAATTTTCACTTGTTCCATTGGCAGGTTTTTTTTTTTTTGCTTAATTCAAGATTTTTTTTTTTTTTTTTTGCTTAATCCAAGAATTTTTTTGCTTAATTCAAGATTTTTTCTTGCTTAATTCAAGCAAAATGTATGTATGTATGGGATGGGATGGTGCTATGTTTGGTCATTTCCTCTTACTGCTTGTTTTGATAAACATTGCAGTATTTGGTTGCTCTAGGCTGTAGTTTTTAATTTTCGCTGCATATTTCATAACGAAACATGTCCATTCCGGTAATGATTTTTCCAAAAACAGCAAATATAATCCTAGCTAGACAAACAAGATGCCCATGTTTAGACTAGACAAACACCTCTAAAGCATATTTTGTGTTTATGCAGAATGCGGATGTCGAATTTCATTATTATAGAAATTCAATATTGAGGATATAGTTTTATCTAATTTGATTTAGAAAATAGAGCTATGTATTTATTATGTAAAATAAATGCAGTAACAACATTAAGGTGGACATGGGATACAGACCATATACTGCAAAAGTCTAAATCTTAGGAAGTGTATTTTTCTCATTTCTAGTCAAAATATCTCATCACACTTAAAATAAGACAGAATCACCTAAAGAGGAACTTTACAGTGAGATATAAGAACTTATTCTTCGACAATAGATGTTGAAAATCTTATTTCAAGAAATATTACCAAGATAATTTTCACTTGTTCCATTGGCAGGTTTTTTTTTTTGCTTAATTCAAGATTTTTTTTTTTTTTTTTTGCTTAATCCAAGAATTTTTTTGCTTAATTCAAGATTTTTTCTTGCTTAATTCAAGCAAAATGTATGTATGTATGGGATGGGATGGTGCTATGTTTGGTCATTTCCTCTTACTGCTTGTTTTGATAAAACATTGCAGTATTTGGTTGCTCTAGGCTGTAGTTTTTAATTTTCGCTGCATATTTCATAACGAAACATGTCCATTCCGGTAATGATTTTTCCAAAAACAGCAAATATAATCCTAGCTAGACAAACAAGATGCCCATGTTTAGACTAGACAAACACCTCTAAAGCATATTTTGTGTTTATGCAGAATGCGGATGTCGAATTTCATTATTATAGAAATTCAATATTGAGGATATAGTTTTATCTAATTTGATTTAGAAAATAGAGCTATGTATTTATTATGTAAAATAAATGCAGTAACAACATTAAGGTGGACATGGGATACAGACCATATACTGCAAAAGTCTAAATCTTAGCAAGTGTATTTTTCTCATTTCTAGTCAAAATATCTCATCACACTTAAAATAAGACAGAATCACCTAAAGAGGAACTTTACAGTGAGATATAAGAACTTATTCTTCGACAATAGATGTTGAAAATCTTATTTCAAGAAATCTTACCACGATAATTTTCACTTGTTCCACTGGCAGATTTTTTTTTGCTTAATTCAGGCAAAAAAAATCTTTAATTAAGCAAAAAAATCTTGAATTAGGCAAAAAATCTCAAAATAAGCAAAAAAATAAACAAAAATCTTGAATCGAGCAAAAAAAAAAATTGCCAATGGAACAAGTGAAAATTATCTTGGTAAGATTTTTTGAAATAAGACTATCTAGATCTAATGTCTAAAAATAAGTTCTTATATCTCACTGAAACGTTACTCTTTAGGTGATTATGTTTTATTTTAAATGTGATGAGATATTTTGTCAGGAAATGAGAAAAGTACACTTGGTAAGATTTTCATTTTTGAAGTGTGTATATATGACTGATTTATATTTACTGGAGGCTGTGAACACACTTCAGTATTACAACACTTGTAACGTTGGGTTACGGTGTAACCCTGGTTCTCTGAGAATAGAGAATATCTCTCCACTACATATAGAATATATGTTATGGGATTTACTGACATCCCCGCAGCTGACGTGAAAACTTCTTTAAGACACACCACGCCTACCGTGGCTTCCCCTGCGCCCTATAAATAGACCCAGCTGCGCAGGGAACAGCTGATTCACTCTGATTTGAACAGGTCCCGAGCGGCCTCGATGTGGAGAGATATTCTCTATTCTCAGAGAACCAGGGTTACACCGTAACCCAACGTTCTCTATCGCATGAGAATATCTCTCCACTACATATAGAATATATGTTATGGGCTCTGTAAGACACACCGTGAGGGTCCCAAGGAGACAGAGCAGACACCGCTCCAATAGCGACCCCATGAGGTAGTATCGAATGAGACGTCACCACCCCGAGTGCACATTATTTACAGTGTGTACAAAATCACCACAGAACTATATACAGAACGTACGCCTATAAGGTGGCGACACCGCAAGACGCTATGTGCCACCACCAGCTGTACGTGATCCTTGCATACCCAACCCTGCCAGACGCAGGGGCTGGGTACAAGGAAGAGGCCACTCAGATGGCTCGCACTCTGCAAGGCCACTGACTTGGATCTTGACATCACCCTGGCCAGGCCCGAGGTCGACTGGCCAGGGGCACAGTGAATCAATGTTTAGGTTGACATGGCCCCCAGCACACGCTCCCCAAAGGAGGTACTGGTGGCCACATTCAAACTATAAAATCTGGCAAAAGCATTTGGCGTAGCCCATGTGGCTGCTGCGCACACGTCTGAGAGGGCAGCTCCCTGCCACAAGGCCCAGGAGGTGGATACGCCTCGTGTAGAGTGCGCTTTCACTCCCTCTGGCGCCGGCTCACCTGTCTCACTGTACGCTCAGTGGACAGCCTCCACCACCCAGTGAGAAAGCCAAGCCTTAGACACCGGCTCTCCCCGACGCTGAGGCTGGAAACAGACGAACAGCTGATCAGTTTTCCTGAATGCAGCTGTCCATTGAATATAAATCTTGAGGGCCCTAACCGGGCACAGCGCTGACCATTGTGGACCCCTGCCTGCCCCCTGAGAAGGCCTAAGGGCTCGCAGTTCCACTGATTGACTTATGTGAAAATCAGTGAGCACCTTAGGTAAGAATGCTGGGTTCGGATGGAGGATAACCCCTGCATCCTCAGGAAGGAAGCGGCAGCAACTCTCCTGCACAGAGAGAGCATGCAGTTCCCCTATCCTCTTAGCAGATGTAATTGCAAGGAGGAAAGCCAGCTTGAGTGACAGCCACTGAAGGCTCACAGTTCCCAGGGGCTCAAAGGGCACCTGTCCCAAAGCTGACAGGACCCTGCTCAGGTCCCATGTCGGGATGGTCGGCCTATGGCGTGGCGCCAGCCTCTGTGCCCCCTTGAGGAATTGCGCTACGAGGCTAGCATCCTGTGCTGTAAGCTTAGCCGCACCAACACGAGAGGCTTTTATGGCTGCTACTACACCCCTCAGGGTGGAGCTAGATTTACCTGACTCAAGGAGACCTTGCAGGTATTTGAGTACCTCCGGAGCCGAACATGACATTGCGTCGACCTGGTTGGCCTTGCACCATGACACAAACAGCTCCCACCGATAGGAGTATGCTGCCCTAGTCGATGGAGCCCGAGCATTCTGCAGGGTATGAACCACTGAACCAGATAGCCCCATTTCTAATAAGCTGGCCCTCTCAGTGGCCAGGCCCATAGATCCAGCCCCTGTGGAAACGGGTGGAACAGCGTCCCCTGCGCCTGGCTCAGCAAGTCCCGGCGAACCGGGAGCTTCCATGGTGTCCCGTGCAACAGCGGTGTCACCCATGAGAACCATGTCATGTGTGGCCAATCCGGTGCCACCAGAACCACCTGAACTTCCTCCTGACTGATCCTCTGCAGCAGGTTCGGCAGGAGGCTGAACGGGGGAAAAACATAGAGCAGCCCCTGAGGCCACTGGTGCGCCATGGCATTGCAGCCCAGGGGAGGCAAATCTCTCTCGATGGAGTAATACAGTGGGCAGTGAGCATTCCCCTTCGAGGCAAACAGGTCAGCCACCGCTCTTCCAAAGCGGTGCCAGATCTCCTCCACCACTGCTGGGTGGAGCCTCCAGTTCCTTGGATGCGGTCCCCTCCTGGAAAGGAGGTCCGCCACCACATTCACCACACCAGGCACATGCATTGCCCTGAGTGACAGGAATTGCTTGTATGCCCATGTCCACCGTCTTTGTGCCAACCTGCTCAGGCGCAGAGAGCCTGTGCCCCCCTGCCTGTACATGCGGCTCTCCTGCACATGCGGCCAGCACAGAGGTGCTGGCCGCATGTGCAGGAGAGCCTGTGGCACCACCCGACAGCAGCGGTCAGGAGACCTAACAGGCGAAGACACAGCTTCCATGTGACCCTGGCCCCCAGCGGAAACTGCTCCAGACATTCCCTGAGGGAATCCTGTCTGGCCGGAGTCAATGTCACCAACCCAGTCCTGGTATCTAGCCACATACCGAGGAACTGGGTGGCCTGAGATGGCTGCAGATTGCACTCTTTGTCGTTGATGCGCAGACCCGGATACTGGATGTGCATCAACAACATCTGGACACAGCAACGACACTGCTCCTCTGTCTGAGCACATATAAGCCAATCGTCCAGGTAATTCAGTAGTCTGAGACCCTGCTGCCGCAGAGGGCCTAGGGTCGCATCCATGCATCTGGTAAACGAGCGGGGAGCCAGCGATATCCCAAAGGGGAGGACACAGAATTCGAAGATTTTGCCGTTGAAGGCAAACCTGAGGAATCTTCTGTGGCCCTCCCATATTGGAATTTTGAAATATGCGTCCTTGAGGTCGACTGTTGCGAACCAGTGTCCCACAAGGACTGCTTGCTTCACCCGCGGTATGGACAACATCTTGCACTTCAGGGGCCGTAGAAACTTGTTCAGGCCCCTGAGGTCCAAAACGGGCCGGAGTGTCCCATTGCGTTTTGGGATCAGAAAATACGCGAATAGAACCCTGTCCGCCTGTCTTCGTGCCCCACTCCTCTGATGGCCCTCTTGGCCAGGAGACTGGACACCTCTGAGCACAAGATCTCCCTGTGTTGGTGATCTGCCACGGTGGTAAAAGCAGGTACTGAAGTCACAGGGGGGGCGCTCAAAAACTGAAGACGATACCCCTGAGTCATTGTTGAAACAACCCAGGGGTCCACCCCCAGGGACTCCCATACTACCTGAGACCCCTGAGGGTTTGGGCGGAAAGGGGGAAAAATGGCATCAGGACCGAGACTTGGGGCCCTGGGGAGCTTTGCCCCCATGCCCTCTTCGTCCTTTCCTGCTGCGCCGCCCTGCCTCCAGCTGGACCCTCAGATCTGACTGGGCCTGACTAGCTTGATGCTGTTGTTGGTGCACCTGCTGTGGCTGACGCACCTCTTGCCAGCCCGTGGTCTGCCTCAGGGCATTTGACATCTCTCGCCCCACGATGAGCCTCCTGCGCTTGGTGGATCATCACCGTCGCCTGTGGCCCAAACATGGCCGTTGGCTCTACAGGCAGCCCGAGTAGACATGCCCTGTCGTCAGGATGCAACTGGGACTGCGACAACCACAGATGGCGGTGTGCTTGCCAGAAACCTGACAAGGCCTTGCCAGCAGCCTCCCCTTGCTCTCTCATAAGCTTGGGGAGAAGTGAGGAGACCTGTTGCAGTTCCTCTATGAGCTGCCTCCCAAACTCCTCTGAAAGCTGCTGGGCTAAGTGCCGCTGATACAGGGACAATATGGCCACCGTGTTGGCCAGTTTTGTCTGGACTGCCATAGCCCCATGCATCTTCTCCAGCAAACCGTCCATCACCTTGCAGTTCTTGCTCTGGCTCTTCCCTTTCCCCAGAACCGACTGTGAGGGAGCTACCAGAGCCCAATGGTGCATCCACAGAGGGTAGCGGCCCACAGCCGAACCTCTCTGGAGTGTGAACTGCCGTCATGGCCCTACAGAGCCCGGACCAGTGACCCATTGCCTGTGGGGTCCCAAATTGCTTCCTGACCACCTCCTCAAAGTCTGAGAGGAGGGGCACCAAGAAGCGTGTTGAAGGTTGAGAGCCCCCTTTATCATCATCAAAACGTGACGGGCCCAGCCCTTGTATAGGTGGCAGTTCCACACCCAGAGCCGCTGCTGCTCTACTAATAAGACCTTGAAGGAGGGGAGACCGCTTCTCATCGAGCTCCCCCTCCTCTTGCTGGTCCGCCGCGACCCTATCTTCCTCTTCCGAAGGAGACAGGTTAACATCCTCATCATCCCCCTCCACATCTATAAATGGGGATGTGGGGCGTTCCTCATCTGAGGGCCCTGGGGGAGAATGTACCACCCCGGCTGGGCCAGACCTGGACACAGACCGCACCCCCCCCACTGTATACACAGTCAGGGGGGCGGTACTGGAGCCCATGCCAGCCTGTCCAGTTTCTACAGCCATAGGCTTGAACCGCTTGGCAGCCCGTAGGCCTACAGTAGGGGTCTCCCGTATTGTGCCTTGTCTCTGAAACAACCGGCAACGTGCTTCCCTTTGCCTTGCTGACATGCAAAAGCAACTCATACATGCAGCAGGATCCTCCCTTGCTGCCAATGCATGTTCCTCTCCCAAGCAATACACACATAAGTCATGGGGATCATCTATGGGGATCCTCCCCCCACAGCCCATGCACAATGGACTCTCCCGGCTCGTCATTGCGTGACGTCACCGTCACGTGACCCGGAAAAGTTTATGGCGTTTTGTTTGCTAAGTTTGTTAGCTTTAACTTTGTTTCCCTGTGAGTCTGCCTTTTTTTTTTTCTAAAAATCGACTCATGGAATGGGGATATGGAGAGAAGCTTTTTCTTTGGGACGCTGTTGTGCCACTGCCGACACAACACACAATATACAAGGAAGCGTCTTTTTTTTTTTTTTTTTTTAATGGCAAGAAAGCCGTCCCGGAGGAAAATGCTGGCCGTGCCCGCGACTTGTCGCATCTCCGGCCAGCTGCACCTATACGGCACAATCCTCCTAATGGACAACTTCCCCACGCTAAAAGAAAAAAGGAGGAGATATGAGAGAGGACGCTGGCTGCACCCGCGACTTTGTCGCTTCCTCAGACCAGCTGTACGCTCAGTACCCTCAGCTCAACTTCTCCAAAGAAAATAGAAGGGAGCAAAAAAGGCAACTTTTCACCCTGAGAGGAGTCTAACACAGACCAGCTCTCTACCCGAAGGTATGTGGATCGCACAAAAAGTCACCCTTCGTCTCCCTCTTTGTCTTTCACGCTCTCACGTTGTCTGATCTGCAGTGAAAATCAGAGAATCAGCTGTTCCCTGCGCAGCTGGGTCTATTTATAGGGCGCAGGGGAAGCCACGGTAGGCGTGGTGTGTCTTAAAGAAGTTTTCACGTCAACTGCGGGGATGTCAGTAAATCCCATAACATATATTCTATATGTAGTGGAGAGATATTCTCATGCGATAGAGAACTATTATTCACTATTCTCTTGCCGTTGAGTTCATGCAGAAACTTGACATATGGGTGCTTCTATGAAACTGGTCCCTAAAAACAGGGCATGTGGGCTAAAAATTCAAACTAGATGTAGACTAATGTTATGAAGCAAATTTAGAAGCACTTTGGGTCTATTTTAAAATAAATACTGAGATAAAAGAGCACAGAAAAGGATTAGGGCCACTGAATAAAAAAGGTCCAATATTTTTTTGTTATTATTGTTATTGTTGTTGTTACTATTATTATTATTATTATTATTATTATTATTATTATTATTATTATTATTATTACTTTTTTCTCAGAATTCTAACTTTAATCTCAGAATTCAGATTTTTTTTCTTAGAATAATAATAATAGAAAACAAATATTGGACCTTTTTTTCAGTGGCCCTAATCCTCTTCCATAAAAAGACAAAGAATTTTTCAGATAAAACACATTTTTATATTATTTTACATTATATTTAATACAAAAATCTGTGTGTAACGTGGTAAAAAGGACACAAAAATTACACGCTACTAGTTTTTTGGAATATCTCTTTATTCTCTCGCAGGTACATTTTGGGAATTGAACTAATTATGCAAGGCAGAGTGTTTCATAAAAATGACCATTGTAGCAAAATCATTTGCGATTTATTTGCATTTTAATGGACAGGTTCCGTATGTAACGCAAGTGGACATGATGGGTTACATACAAAACCTGGAATGAGACAGATTCATGAAAAACCTACATGTCTGGATTAGAAGAAACACTAGGATCGTCAGATTTAACACAGTGTCTTTATTTATAGTGCTATATAAGACCATTTACAGCCATGTTTTCCAGATCATATGCACTGACACCTATAGGTAGCTTTTCATGTCCCAATTTTGGTCCTATTTTTGGCCCCAATATTTTATTAAAAATTCATTAATTTTGGGATGGCTCAGAGCAAGTGTATGATTTTTTTGCATTTATCTGAGGTCATCATTAGGTACATCCTGAGGGATATATGTCTAAATTTCTCTTTTATTATCGGGTCTAAAAAGCTGGAAAAGTGCCAGGTACCAAAATGTACCCAGTTTACAGACGCACCCATATGCAAACTGTCACTCAGCTCTCCACGGGAGCATGAGCGTTTGCATCCGACCACATCATCCACCGCTCTGTGTGACCCTCAGACAGAAGGCTCACCAGTGAGATCTATTTCACAGGCAAATCATTTTCCTCCTATTGCTTCAGCTGTTTTTTTATGAGTCCAGACTAATGTAGCAGTAAAGTGAAGAAAAGTGCCCTTCATCTTCTTTGGTCAGTGTTTACATCACAGAGGCACAACTGTATTGATTTCACTGGTTAACATCATTGAGATCTTGCAAAGTCAGCTTCAATGCCATTTAACGCATTTGGAAAAACAATACGCAGACTGGCCAAATGTTGTTTTTCAAATTAAGTGCATTATTTTCCACAGGTTCCATCAATTACTCACGCTAGATTTGATGCATCTAATACTTTAAAATCCACAAGTGACGCTTTTCCAATAGAACATTCTACAAGATAAAAGAGAAGCGGTTCAGCGACATGGTAATGGGGGAAAGAGAAGATATAGAATCATTTTTGCAGCTGAGTAGAGAGGGTTCAGTGCATCATCTTATTCTGCTATTTTGCAAAAGGTCATATTTAATCTATGTAATTACCGTCATGTAATTTTCTGCAGCTCTCTGCCCGTATTGAAGTGCTCAAGGATGCTCCTCTACATAGTTTTAAATATGTTATTTGAAAAAATGAAACCCATTCAGTGCACAATAACACTCCTGGAACATGTTTTTCCCCTTCTTTCAGATGTGACATCAGGGTGATTACCTTTTCCATTTTCTAACAGCGGAAAATATCCCTCAGTGATAGTACCTTTGAGGGCTGGACTGTTAAGCCATAACATTATGCACCTTCATTCTCATTCAAATGAAAGTCTTTGACCATCTCCTGCAGGATACGAATCCATTAAAGGTGTCCCATTTGTACTGTTTGAGAATAGACATTATCAGGGTTTAGTGAGGCTCTGAGAACAATTATTTATCCGCACTGTAATTGAACACTTAAGGTGATTTCGCATCTCGTGTCCCAGTTTCCTGTTAGTTCCTTCTTTTGGAACAGTTCTTTGAATATCAGGTCTTAATAGTCGCTTTTCCATTGGACATCTGAGCAAAACTTTACCGATATTTACTAAATGTCGAAAAAACAGAAGTGCGTAATGTCGGTTTTTCCATTAACCCTTTCATGCATGAATTATTAGAACCTTTGTCGAGATCTTTTCTTGAGTGTTTTTATTCCTCATTAGGCATGAAAAAACAATGCAATTGAGTTTTTTTTTTTTTTTTTTTTTTTTTTTTTTTTTTCCATGGATTTACAAAAATGTCCACTTGGCTACATCATGCATTTTATTCTTGAAGTATAGAAACATGTATTTAAAACCCAATATCAGAAAGTGATATGAAAACAATTAAAACATTTAAAAACATTTTTAATGCTGCTAATCTGATGTTTTCCTCACATTTTAACATACTCTAATACTAGTTATGACTCACTGGATTGATTGATTTGATTGATTGATGTATTTATTTTGAATATGAATTTCTAAACAGAAGAAAATAAATAAGCAAAACACTTAAACATAAGACATAAGACATATAATACATATTTCAAGAGGAGTGAGAAGAAGCATAACTTATAAAATCCCACCCCTTCTTCTTAAATTATTACTAGCATAATCTTCCTAGTTCATAGAGATAATATGCAAAAAAAGAAAAAACTTTTGTTTTTAAAAAAAAATTAATTACAGTCTAACAATTAACAACTGATTTACACTCAAACATATTACTGCAGATCAGGTTTATCAAGAACAGGAAAGTTACAGTAATGGTATGAATGTCAGTGTATTATGGGATGGTGCAAAAGAGTCCACTGTGTCGACTTATTATGCAACTAAAGCAACAAAACCTGTGAATATACAAGAGAACAGCTGGAGAAGAACTGTCCACTGGAGTGAACACTATGCATGAAAGGGTTAAATCACAAATGCGATGATTTGTTTATTTATTATCGCGAGATGACACAAGAAGTCATTCCATAAACATGGCGACGAACGTAAATATGGTGTTGATTTGCAGATATATTCATTATTGTTATATATTACCCCTCTATCTCGTACTAAATTAAAAAATGACTGGGTTTCCTGGTGTGTCCACACATACCGCAACATGTTTCTTCTTCTTCTTCATTTGTTCTAACATCCGTCAACATTCATTTTTTTAATTCACCTGACTCTAGTTGCGAATAAAGGTCTTTCCATTGCAGTTTTGCGTGATATACCATTTGCGCTACGACTGAAAAACCACCTCTTGCCAGCGCAAAAACTTTTAATTGGAAAATGAGACTTTTGGCGAAATTGTCAATTTTCCATTAGGTACATTTTTATGTGCAAGTTATATTTGCGCAATTTGAGGGTCAATGGAAAGGCAACTAGTGATACAGTTAATTAATTTGGATTGTTCATGATACAATAGACTAATAAACTAAATTAATTGTTTTTTTACATATTTCACACACGTTTTAAAGCAGTTGCTTCTAAATGTGCAATATGGGTCTGGCCAAGCAAAGTAAACATCCGAGTTATTTTTTTGTTTCTTTAAAACAATATTTTTAATCACTCAGCTTGAAAGACATATATTTCTAGTGTCTAAAACTGTGTTTATTTAATTTATATCTGAATTACTGCTAGATATACAATATAAGAAAATATATGAGAACACAGTGTAAATTAAGAATAAGTGGAATAAATGCAGTACAGAACAGAACAAGACAGTGTAATACATTACGAATTCAGCTGAATCTAGTTGTGAATAAAGGTCTTTCCATTGCAGTTTGGCGTGACATACTACTTGCACTACGCCCAAAAAACCACCTCTTGCAAGCACAAAAACTTTTAATTGAAAAATGAGACTTTTGGTGAAATTGTTTTTCCATTAGGTACATTTTTATGCGCAAGTTATATTTGTGCAATTTGAGGGTCAATGGAAAAGCGACTAGTGTTTGTCGTCAGAATGTCTGGAAAATCTTACCATATGTCTACATTTAGGGATGCACCGATGCAGATACCAGAATCAGGTATCAGGTCCGATACTAATGCCCCATTTCCACTACATGGTATCGGCTCAACTTGACTCGACTCGGCTCGGCCTTTTTGCGTTTCCATTACGAAAAAGGACCTGGAATCTGGTACCCGGTACTACTTTTTTGGTATCACCTCAGCCGAGGTTCCAAGACTGGGGACCAGATACTAAAACGTGACGTGTAAACACTGCAGACCATTGATTGGTCAGACAGTCGTCTCTGTGACCCTCCGTTTAAAAAAAAAACAGATGGGGAAGTTGACAGTAAATATAGCGGTACATTAATCCACATGATAACAGCCCAAAACTACACCATGGTCGGTCGAGGAGATTCAGTCTTTGGTGGCCGACGTAAAAATTCAGATGAGACAACACGCAACGAGCGAGTTTATCAGCAACTCTCTGAACAGATGACACGGAAGTAACATGCCACATCGCTATGACGACCAGGTACTGTAAAGTGGGTAGTATCTTGTAATGGAAACAGCCTTCAGGAATACCGAGTCGAGCCGAGTCCAGTCGAGCTGGTTCCACGTAGTGGAAACGCGGCATAAGCGTGTGTACTTGTACTCGTACTCGTAAAAGTACTTCAATACAACCGCACCGATACCACTTACCGCAGCATGACATTCACAGTTAAGTGCAGCAGGAGGAGTAATGTCAGCAGTGTGGAGATTTTTCTAAATAAATGATGGTGATAAAAGTAACGCTGACTGGAAGTAACGTTAAAGACACAGACGGATACAGACGGAGTGTTCTGTCCGTCCTCTGTGTACATTCCATCTGTTTTCCAGGTGCTCATGGATGCGTACCCAGACGGAGAATACCACCGGGAACTGTGGAGGTAGAGGATCTGTTCAAAGAGCGACTGTGAGTTAGAGAAAAACTACTGACAGATTTATGACAATAACCCTCATCAATATCAATATTAACATTAGTATCTACCAAGGTTATAATAGTTTGGGATTTTTCATTATAGTTTAGTTTTATTTAGTTTTGACTTTTTTTCTCTAATTCAGTTAGTTTTAATTCGTTTTTAGAGCAGGTTTGCTAGTTTTTATTAGTTTTTGTTATTTTCTAAATGCTTAGTTTTAGTTTAGTTTTTTTTTTATATCTTTTCTCTTCTTCTCCGTCGTGTTCAAATAAATCCCAGACAGGACTCTGCTGCTTTCTCCCAACTTTAGTCTCCATGTTTCCAGGTAGAGTGGGGACCAGAAGACAACTCTAAACCACAAGTGACGAGAAGTGACGAGAAGTGACGAGAAGTGACGAGAAGTGACGAGAAGTGACGGACCGTTAAATATCATATGGTGCCAACAGCTAAAGTTGCTTGAGGGAAATAAATCAATTTTATATCAATCCGACATTGACAAAGACGAAAACTAAGGAAATTTTATCAATTTTTTTTAATACGTTTTAGTTTTGTAATCACACAATACAGTTTCAGTTCGTTATCATTTTTTTCTTTTAATTATAGTTTTTACTTATTTCAGTTAACGAAAATATTTTTACAATTCTAGTTTTCGTCATTTCATTAGTTTCCGTTAACGATAGTAACCTTAGTATCCACATTAGTGTTGCCTCTGTCGTCTCCATGTTTATTATTACTGACTTTCTTCTTCTTCTTCTTCTTCTCAAAAAAACTTTACTTTTCTTCACGGTATTCAGCCAGTATGGTTAATTAAGAGCGGCGCCCCCTGGTGGATTGATAAAAAAACGCTCATTCCAAAGCATTAAATATCAGTAGCAGCACTTTGTTCCAGTCAGACTAATGACAGCGACAATAAAGCACATTTACAAAAGTAACTAAGAACTGTAATGGTATTATAAAGTACTCATATCGGTATTCGGTATCGGTAAGTACTGGAAAAAAGTGGTATCGGTGCATCCCTATCTACATTGTTGTAATCTTCCCAAATATTGTAAAATATATCCATGTATTGACCAATAACTTCAGAACTTTACACCAGACTGGGATAATCTTACCCAACAGAATAAGCGTTTGTTTGTTTACAGATACAGAGGTTTTATTTTTAGACCCGAGTTGACAAAGATTCCCTTCCTAAAGGTCAAGAGAAAGTAAAGTTGGATGAGGTGAACTGGGTCTGTGTGTCCGTGCTGTCATTAAAATGGTTTGGTGTAACTCAATACTGATCACCAGTGCGTCAGGGGTAAACAGTCAGCGTTGGGAGTCAGCTGGATGGACATGTGACTTTCAGAAACAGCTCCGATTGCTTGAAACTCATCTTTCTTTGTATAAAACCACTGGTAATTTAGCCTCTGTGTGATTTCAGCGTGTAGGGAGGAACAGACTAAATCAGGGGTGTCAAACTCATGTTAGTTCAGGGGCACATACAGCCCAATATGACCTGAAATGGGCCGGATGATTAAAATAATAACACAATAATATATAAACAATATCAATTCCAAAATTTGTATGTCTAATTTCTATGTTTTAGAGTGAAAAAAGTAAAATTACTGTACAGAATACTATAGAAAATTTTTAAACCTACAAACTATCCTTTAAAAAAATGTGGAAAAACATGAACAACCATGACCAAAATGAAATTTAATAAGAAAAAAAAGTGTAATTTTTAACAGTTTATGCCATTATTTGGCGTCAGCTTCTCATTTTTACATGTTCATTACAACTTAGAGATCACAGTGGATCTACAAATACACAAAACATTTAGTAAGAGGCAGAATATTGGTAAAATTACTCTTGATTCTCTTAAGACATTTCAGGTTGTTTATATTTGTTCAGGTTTTTCACATTTTTTATAAAAGGCTAGTCTGTAAATGTTAACATTTTTGTGTAATTTTACTTTTTTTTTACATTAAACAAAGAGAAAAATGTGCAGTTTTCATTATTTATAGTTTATTATGATAGTATTTTACTGGTCTGACGCACTTTAGATGGAATTGACCTAAAATTATTTAGACATCCTTGATTGTTAATATCTTCAGTGTAATTTTTGCATTTCACTAATTCATCCCACGGCCCAGATTGGACCCTTTGCGGGCCAGATTTGGCCCCTGGGCCGCATGTTTGACACACCTGGACTAAATGGAAAGCAGCAAACAGTGGATTTCTACTCTTAGATATTTTCCACCTTTATCATATTTACTCTTAGTTGTGAAAAGAAATTTGAAGTGCAATTTAATATGAAGGAGCTGAATAATATTAAAGAAATGTTCTCGGGCCTACACACTGAATATATAATCCTGGTCTATTTAAAGAGTTGTAAATGACTCATGCACATATGCATCAGAAAACTTTCAATATGAATTATTTAGGGTCCAAACTACCAGTAAACAGCTATCCCCCATCTGCTCGCCATGTACTCAGACACACAGACTTGGTAGCATTAACCATTAGCTATAGCAGGGGTGTCAAACATGGGGGCATGGGGGCCAAATGCAGCCCCCCGAAGGGTCCAGTTCGGCCCCTGGGATGTTTTTGCCAAGTGCAAAAATTCCACAGTCTTGAACTGAATTAAGCAAAAAAAAAAAAAAAAAAAAAATTAACTTGAATTAAGGAAAAAATCTTGAATTAAGACAAAAAAAATCTTGAATTCAGCCAAAAAAATCTCAAATTTAGCAAAAGATCTTGAATTAAGCCAAAAAAAAATCTTCAATTAAATAAAAAAAAACTTCAATTAAGCAAAAAAAAAAAAAAAAAAATCTCAAATTGAGCAAAAAATTCTTGAATTAAGTCAAAAAAAAACTTCAATCAAGTAAAAAAAAATCTCGAATTAAGCAAAATAATAATAATAATAATAATAATAATAATAATAATAATAATAATAATAATAAATTCTTCAATTAAGTTAAAAAAAAATCTTGAATTAAGCCAACAAAAATCTAGAATTAACCTTTTTTTTTTCTTTGTTTTAGTGCAAAAAATAACATTAAATTATGAAAATATTTGAATTTACACACTATCCTGTAACAATAAAATGTGAATAATCTGAACAAATATGAACAACCTGAAATGTCTAAAGAAAATTCAGCACAATTTTAACTATTTTTCTGCTTGTTCTTCAGTGTTTAGTGTCTTTGTAGATCTGATCCATAATGCACATGGACAAATGAGAAGTTGAGGAATAATATTGTTAAATTTGCATGAACTTCTCTTACGTTTTTTAATTTAAATTTCAGTTTTTTCAGTTTCTTTTATTTTTTAATAATTTATAAAAGAAAAGTAGTTTAATAATTTAATCTTTTTTTTTTTTTTTTTTTTTACACTAAAACAAAGACAAAAATTTAGAGTTGTCATTATTTATAGGTTATTATGTTATTATTTTTCTGGTCCGGCCCACTGCAGATCAAATATGGAACTGAACTAAAATGAGTTTGACACCCCTGAGCTATAGCATAAAAAAATCCTCCCAGTAGTTTGTGACTATTTCACTGAAAGGATAATGGGAACAATTTTGTCTAAATGGTTCAGGAATGCCTCTAATTCTACACACCCACTGAGTGACACAGATGACCAACATGTGGGTGTAAAAATTGGTGATTAGCCAGGGGAACGCAGCAGGTGACTGTAGAGTAGATCACACAAGCTGCAGGGATATGGACGAAGGAGTGTATTTGTATGTGTGTGTGTATGTGTGCAATTATTTGTGTGTACTTGTAGGTAGGCGGCGGAGAGGAGGGCGATGTTTGTATATGCCAGCGTGTGCGCTTGTAAAGCTAAATTTGAACGTGAAGGTGCATGTGTATTTGCATGTGCATCCGCTGGAAGAACATTGTTCCATTACACAATGCAACGTCTTTGACATTCCAGTTCCACCTGTCAGCATATACAAAGGCCTTTCTCCCGGGCTTTGACATGTGTGAATCTGCTGCTGGCCGGCAGAGATAGCACAGTCCTGTATAGGACACATGTGGGTGGACAGCCTGCACAGTCCTCACTGACCTCCTTCATGATATCTCTTTCAGGCTGCATAACTTATTCCCAGTTATAGAAAAAAAAACAAAAAAAAAAAAACAAGCATCACCGGCGGAAGCAAATACTGAATCACTGCCCTCTTACTAATAACCAGAGCAGGAATGATGCAAACACCCGGTCTGTATACAGAAATAAGATGCATCACCTTAAATAAATCCATCAAATGTGCAGCAATAATAATAATAATAATAATAATAATAATAATAAAGACAGTAGCTCAAATTGTAGACTTTGACATTTACTTTTAGCTCCCCCATCAGGTCATACAGCATTCTAACATAATTCGAACCGACATAACACCTGTATTTTCAAGTCAAATAGAAAAAAAAATGTAAAATTACATTCTTGCCTATACGTACAGTCTATAACAAAGTATGCACTTGCCGTCGTCTGCATCAAAAACATTCATCTGTTGTCACGGTGACAGAGATGTTCAGGCAAATTGAAGAAAAAGTCTCGATCATGGAGAAAACTTTAGATACATGTTGGCTAAAATTTACTTAGAGGGTCAAATGAGTGGCCATTTTTGGCAAAAAAAAAGTTGTAAGAAATGCATAGAACTGTGTTGAAATAATGCTAATCCATTTGTGCACAGACTGCTGATATTATTTGACAGTGGAAGCTCTATTTTCAGAAATATTGGATTTTGAATAGCACGTGTATGTGAAAACTTTTGCTGGTGGACGGACGTGACATTACCCATGATGCTCTGGTCAGTACCAGTACTTTATTAGTAATAAACTTATATACTTACTATTGCTAATTCTCCTCTTATTCATAAATGTTAGTATTGTGGATCTAAAACAATAACAGCTGACACAAAAACACAAAATGTGGCCGTGGACGGATGTGACATGGTTGTTACAGATCCCATCATACTGATGCTCGGCAGCCATGTCACCGTTTCCACAAATGATCCCTGTGCAAAAACTAGGATCAGAATTATTTATTGTATAGTTTATCATCATACTAAAGAGTAAATAACAATATAGAATTGTTATTTCTTTATAAAAATGCTTATTATTAGAAAACTGTTGATTTAAAAACTGACATGTGACATTCTTAATGTATGTAATTGCGTAACATAAGCAGGATGGATCAGCACCATACTCCATATTGAACCTGTAAAAATAAAACATGTGATATGTAGGATATAATCCGGTAAGAAAAATTGGGGAATCTAAAAGAACAGAATATTTGTTTTTCAGGTAAATTCAGTTAAAATATAACTTGGCCATTTGTGACATAAAAATATAGCATTAATTGTGATGAAATTGGACATTTTTGAGCTGAAAACATAGTTCATATGACCATCAGCATGTTGAACAGAACTGAAATCCTGTCAATTTGCAGAACTTACATTTACCAACACAAAGTTCCTTTGGGGATTCACTTATATTGATTTCTTATGCACAAAGACAGAAATAAGACCTCTAAGCAAATTTTAGCCGATATGAAAATGTAACCCCCAGTCGAGTCAGTTGAAGTTGAATCTTTATTATAACTATTATAACAGCACCTGTCCTTCAGTCCCCTCTACTCGCTTTCACTGTCACTGTCACTGTCAGGTTACCTGCTACTGTTAATGCCCTTCTGTCCTCTGTGTGTTTAAATACTGTATGTTCCTCGTCTTTGGTGGAAAAGCCATCGTTACTGTTGTACACAAAGTATTTCAAGTCATTATGCTCATTTCACAAAATAAGACTGGACATAGCAAATCAGTCTTTACATGAATCCCCCCCAAAGGGTGCAAAAAAAAAAAAAAAAAAAAAAAAAATCAGCCCGAGACATGACGTTCAAATTAAACATGTCAGATTTTAATCCCAGTTCCCCCACTGTGTCTGTGAATATAATTTCCTAGGACTTCAGAAAGTTTTATGTCACTCAAACTGACGGTGTAGGAGTTAAAACTGCAGGACCTTTCAAGTTGTCGAAAATCGAACCTTAAAATAGCATCCATTAGGTCAAAAGAGAGTTGTTGTTTTTTTTTTAATACCCGGGGCTGCTGTGCAAATGTATTCACTCTTCAGGTTTAATCAAAATGTGAGAGCAGTTATGTATTAAGACAAGTTTTACAAGCACAGCCCCATTAGTACTCTGAGTTATTTGGATAAACTTCTAGCTCTGTTAATATATAAATCAGGATTAATTACTGAAAGTCCCACTATACTTTATGACAGGTTTTATATTTTATTAACATGAGCTTTGGAGTTATACAGGGTGTATAAAGAAAAACTATACATTTTGAAAAATTACCCCATGCTCCGCATTTGATGATTTTTGTTATTTTCTTTTATGGACGTCAGTAGGTGGGGGGTTGGTGGATATTTGTCCAAATTTACAGACCCAGGTTTTCATGCATGAGTGAGCAGAGGCAAAACTGTGCAATCCAAGTAAAAACTGGTTTGTGCGACATGGCGGTGGGATTTAAATCCAATCAAAGGTCATGGGAGGGGACAATGGGCATCCATCTTGTTTTCCACTAAACTGTCAGGTTACAGCATTAACACTTTGGCCACCATGTCAGCTTCATTTCTTTCCCCATGGCAGCTGTTCCTGCCTTTCAAAGGTAATTCAACTTGTTTAGGTTGTTGTTTAGTACCCTCACCCTAACCCTAACTTGGCCTGTCCTCAGTGACATTTTCAGGCCTAAACAAGTTGACCCATGACCTTTGATTGGATTTAAATCCCACCGCTACTTTGCACAAACCAGTTTTAACTTGGATAAAAAATGACTGTAGAATTAACACCAAAAAGTTGTAAAATTGCAACATTAAAAAAACTGTAAGTGACAATACAATGCAAAGTTGCTTATTTGAAAAAAAAAATTTGTGTTAATGATTGAATCAAATATAGCTGTAGTTTTTAGAAGAGTATGTGAACAAAACCAGATTTGTATGTAGAAATGATGGATTTTTATTGTTTTATTGTTGAAATAACGGCATATTTGCTTTTTTTTAAATAAAAAAGTTATTTAAAAAAAAAAAGTAAACATTTAACAATGTAACATTTTAAATTTGTACATTAATGGGTTGGTAGAGTTGGTAGAGCGGCTCGTCCAATAACCAAAGGGTTGTTGGTTTGAATCCTGGCTCTGACTGTCCATATGTCCAAGTGTCCATGGAAGACACTGAACCCTAAACTGGTCCCAGTTGGACCTGGTGGTTTTGGAAAGTGCTTTGGACACCATGAAGGTGGAGAAAATGTGTTAAATAAGTGCAGTCTTTTTACCATTTAAATCCAGTGTTAAATCTACATGTTTAAACTGTTAAATCTACATGTTTAAACTGTTAAATCTACATGTTTAAAATATTAAATCTACATGTTTAAAATGTTAAATATACATGTTTAAAATGTTAAATTTAAATGTTTAAAATGTTAAATATACATGTTTAAAATATTAAATCTACATGTTTAAAATGTTAAATCTACGTGTTTAAACTGTTAAATCTACATGTTTAAAATGTTAAATATACATGTTTAAAATGTTAAATCTACATGTTTAAACTGTTAAATCTACGTGTTTAAAATGTTAAATTTAAATGTTTAAAATGTTAAAGCTACATGTTTAAAATGTTAAATCTACATGTTTAAACTGTTAAATCTACGTGTTTAAACTGTTAAATCTACGTGTTTAAAATGTTAAATCTACGTGTTTAAAATGTTAAATCTACATGTTTAAACTGTTAAATCTACATGTTTCAAATGTTAAATCTACATGTTTAAACTGTTAAATCTTCATGTTTCAAATGTTAAATCTACATGTTTCAAATGTTAAATCTACGTGTTTAAAATGTTAAATCTACATGTTTAAACTGTTAAATCTACATGTTTCAAATGTTAAATCTACATGTTTAAACTGTTAAATCTTCATGTTTCAAATGTTAAATCTACATGTTTCAAATGTTAAATCTACATGTTTAAAATGTTAAATCTACATGTTTCAAATGTTAAATCTACATGTTTAAACTGTTAAATCTTCATGTTTCAAATGTTAAATCTACATGTTTCAAATGTTAAATCTACGTGTTTAAACTGTTAAATCTACATGTTTAAACTGTTAAATCTACATGTTTAAACTGTTAAATCTACATGTTTCAAATGTTAAATCTACATGTTTAAACTGTTAAATCTTCATGTTTCAAATGTTAAATCTACGTGTTTAAACTGTTAAATCTACATGTTTAAACTGTTAAATCTACATGTTTCAAATGTTAAATCTACATGTTTCAAATGTTAAATCTACGTGTTTAAAATGTTAAATCTACATGTTACTCCGTAAATATGTTTACAGTTGGATCTGTTTTTTACAGTATTGTTCTGGAAACCACAGCTGCCAGTTTTTTTTCCCGTAAAAACAACAGGATTTTTTTTACAGTGCAGTTTGCCTCTGCTCACTCATGCATGAAAACCTGGGTCTGTAAATTTGGACAAATATCCACCAATCCCCTACCTACTGACATCCATAAAAGAAAATTCCAAAAATTATCAAATCCAGAACTGGGGGTGATATTTCAAAATGTATAGTTGTTTTTTTACACACTTTGTATATTTGTGTTTGATCTCCAGCCTGTTGCTCTTACCCAAAAGCTTGTTGGTCAAGGTATTCCACTGCACCTCCAGGGAGAAACCAGGGTGGTGACAGCTGCTGCAAAATTTAAACCCATTACAGAATCACATCCTGCAGCCAAAGAAGCTGCTGAGGTCCGGCTGTCGGTTACATGAGCTGCGACCCACTGTCGCGGCTGCAGCTTTTAACATTCCAGCCCCTTTTCTGATCTATCTGATATGTTACCTCACAATCATATAGTGTCAGTTACATTTACAGAATTTACACTAATGCCAGAGAACTGACCGAAACAGAAACACTACAGACAGTTTGGATGATATGTTGTGTTTGCACGACCACATACTCTGAAATGGATCTGTGGTGCTGAGGAGTATTTCAACTCAAATTTATCACACTCTAACTCCTTATCACAACTAAACACACCCACTGTGCTGTAATGCCTATAAACTCTTTTTATCCTATAGCAGGGGCGTCAAACTCATTTTAGTTCAGTTCCATATTCAGCTAAATTTGATCTGAAGTGGGCCGAACCAGAAAAATAATAACAGAATAACCTATAAATAATGACAACTCCAGATTTTTGTCTTAGTTTTAGTGTAAAAAAAATAAACATTAAATTATGAAAAGACTTACTTTTATAAACTATCCAAAAAAAAAACTGAAAAAATTTAAATTTAAATTAAAAAACATAAGAAAATTTAGTGCAATTTTAGTAATATTATTCCTCAACTTATCATTTCTACGTGTGCATTATGGATCAGATCTACAAAGACACTAAACACTAAGGAACAGGCAGAAAAATTATTAAAATTGTGCTTAATTTTCTTCAGACATTTCAGGTTGTTCGTATTCGTTCAGGTTATTCACATTTTATTGTTTCAGGATAGTTTATAATGTAAATATTTTCATAATTTAATATTATTTTTTGCACTAAAACAAGAAAAAAAAAATAACTTGTTAATTCAAGATTTTTTTTACTTAATTGAAGTTTTTTTTTTTTTTTTGCTGAATTCAATTTTTTTTAATTTAACTGAAGACTTTTGTTTTTTGGCTTAATTCAAGATTTTTTTTTTTTTTTTTTTTTTTTTACTTAATTGAAGGTTTTTGTTTTTTGGCTTAATTCAAGATTTTTATTTTTTTTTTTTACTTAATTGAAGGTTTTTGTTTTTTGGCTTTATTCAAGATTTTTTTTTTTTTTTTTTTTTTACTTAATTGAAGATTTTTGTTTTTTGGCTTAATTCAAGATTTTTTTTTTTTTTTTTTTTTTTTTTTTACTTAATTGAAGATTTTTTTCTGGGTTTAATTCAAGATTTTTTGCTAAATTTGAGACTTTTTTTTTTGGCTTAACTGAAGATTTTTTTTTTTTTTTTACTTAATTGAAGATTTTCTTTTGGCTTAATTCAAGATTTTTTCCTTAATTCAAGCTAAAAAATTTTTTTGCTTAATTCAATTCAAGAATGTGGAATTTTTGCACTTGGCAAAAACATCCCAGGGACCGAACTGGACCCTTTGGCGGGACACATTTGGCCCCTGGGCCGCATGTTTGACACCCCTGTCCTATGGGATGACTGCAGTTTTTTTGTTTGTTTGTTTGTTTTTGTTTTTTTTTGTCCTTAAAGCTCCATAAAGAGCTAACAATCTTTTTTTTTCTTCTTTTTTTTTAGAATAAAAACATTCATTGCGATGATATATTTTTTGTACAGAGGAATAAGCTACAGTGTTTCTACAGTATGAGTGTGAATGGGGAAGGGGGGGTGTTATATAATAACCCTACAGTCCATGGGGGAATCGGTGTGTACTGGCTGTTCAAACAGAAGCCCTCAGTCTACAGAGACTCACTGCGCAAAGGAGCAGCTCATCAAGTCAATATCTAACACACATGTCCCTTTAATAGGCGCGATTACTCAAAAAAAAAAAAAAAAAAAAAGCATCAGGTCCTTGGAGAACATTACTGCGCTCCGAGACTATTTACAGTCATGTCCCCCAGTCTGTGTTCTAGTTAACCCTGCATTGTTCGGATTAAGTTTGAACAAGTCTATAATCATGAGTAAATGTACGTTTTTGTGTCTTTTTTTTTTTTTTTTTTTTTTGGGTGATGTTTTCCAATGACGCACAGTCTTGGGTGTTCATGAAATAAAATATTCGGTGGCCTCGGCTGTGCTTTCAAAGCTGGTGTCCATGCTGGGACTCTGGATCCCTGCCCCTCCCCTGGGATCCTTCAGTAAGGGGATGTAAGTGTCGCTGTGACATGAACGCATGGTGTTGTCCCACACCCCTGCGCCGCAAACATGTTTGTGTGAGTCTGGTGCAGCCTTCAGCTCTCCATCACCAGAGCGCAGCGCCATTAGTTCAATCTCATGCTTGGCTGCGGTCTCCAGCACCTGTTGCTTGTTGTAGAACATGACAAAATTGTTGATGATGGGGTGTATGGGTAGAGCTATAGCGATCACCCCACATAAGAAGCTGATGGCAGCGTTACACCGACCTAAAGTGGTTTTGGGGTAAACGTCTCCATATCCAACTGTGGTCATGGTGATCACAGCCCACCAGAAGGACTGGGGGATGCTGGTGAACAGGGTGTCCGGGTGGTTCTGCTCCATAGTGTAGCCCAGTGCGGAGAAAAGGAACACCCCCACCCCCATGTACATGAGCAGCAGTCCCAGTTCTTTGAAGCTGCTTTTCAGGGCAGATGTCAGAGTCTGGAGTCCAGAGGAATGGCGTGCCAGCTTGAAAATACGCGCAATGCGCATTATGCGTAAAGCCTGTACTGCCTGCTGCACATTAGCCAGCTCCATCACCCCTGCACCGAAGGAGGTCAGAATCAGCACCACGAAGAAGGGCATGATCGCCATGAAGTCGATGATGTTCATAAAAGCCAGAACGAATTTGATTTTATTAGGAGAGGAGATCAGACGCAGGACGTATTCAATAGTGAACCAGCCGATGCACACCGTTTCAATGACCTCCAGAGTGGGGTGTTCTGTCAGGTGACCCTCTGAGTCTTCCACCTGCAGGTCGGGGATGGTCCCCACGCACATGACCACAGAAGAGACGAGGATGAAGATGAAAGAAACTATAGCAATGATGTGCGCAGGCAGGGAGGACTCCGGCTTCTCCATCAGTCTCCAAAGGCAGATCTGGAAGCGCTGCCAGCCTCCTGCAGACGGATCCCCCTCTCGGTCCACCAGGATAGTTCTCACTTTTTCGGCAATCTCCGCAAGTTCATCCTCTACCTCCTTCAGATGGCCCTTACAGCATTCATCCAGAAAATCCGGACCGATTTTCCAGAACTCCATCTCCTTCATGAAACAAATCGGACAGATGCCTCTTTTCATGTGGATCTCTCCATAATAATACAGCTCAATTATACACTTAAAAGCTTCGGGGTCTCTGTCAAAATAAAATTCTTCTGTTTCAGGGTCATAGTCGTCGCATAATGATAATATTTCTTCCGAAGTCCTGAGCGAACAGTCCACCAGTTCAGCCAAACGGGTGTCCGGGTACCGAGTCAGCACGTCCCCGTACAGCACCTGTTTGACTCCGCCAATGTTGACAACAATCTCCGTCTCCTCACTGGCTTCGGAGCCGTTGCAGTCTGCATACCGCGACCTCTGAAACCCCCACATTGTCTTATCACGGCGACACGGACAAAAAAAAAAAAAAAAAAAATACACAACAACTGATAAAAAAAAAAAAAAAAAATGTCACAGTGTGTTCTTCAGGTCAGTGGAAGTCACCAGGAGCTCCGTGCGTAAAACCTCCTGATTCTTCTGGGTTCCGCTCAGTTGACAAAATTCTAAGATTTTCTTGTGAGGTGGGTGACTGTGACTGCAGCGCCAAGTCTTCTCAATCCCAGCCGTGTTTGTCAGTGTACAGTGCGCCTGTGCGCTCTAGGAAAGTTGGCGTTGAAGTGCGCGTCACGTCAAGTTACGCAGCATTCAACTGGGCCACTTCCGGTGATGAATTTTAAAGCAAAGTATTAAATGATTTTTAAAAAAAATATATGATTTAGATATATTTTACAGTTTAACCCTTTCATGCATAGTGGTCATTTCAGTGGTCAGTTCTTCTCCAGCTGTTCTCTTGTATATTCATGGGTTTTGTTATTTTTAGTTCCATATCAGCCAACACAGTGGATGCTCATGCACCATCCATTAAACTGACATTCATACCATTACTGTAACTTTCCTGCTCTTAATAAACCTGATCTGACTGCAGTAACATGTTAGAGAGTAAATCAATTGCTAATTGTTATTAGACTGTAATTAATAGTTTTGTTTTTTTGTTTTTTTGTTTTTTTGCATATTATCTCCATGAAGTGAGTAATAACTAGTATTAGAGTACTTTAACCCTTTCATTCACGAATTATGAGAACCTTAATCAAGATTTTTTTTTTTTCCTGAATGTTTTTATTCCTCTTTAGGCATGAAAAAAACAATATGATTAAAAATTTTGTAATGAAAAAAAAAATAAATAAATATATTAAATAAATAAATAAATAATATAAAAAAATTAAGTTTAAAAAAATTAAAATAAAAAACATACTACTACTACTACTACTACTACTAATAATAATAATAATAATAATAATAATAATAATAATACATAACATGTTCTTATTAACCTTTTTTTCATAAAGTTGCAAAAAAAAACCATGCGTTCATAAATTTTTGAAACAAAGAAACATGTATTTACTGATAAATTGCGTCAAAACTATGGGGGGCTTGTGATTCTGGGGGATTTATACTCAGGGGAGATCTACACAATGTTACCAATTCATGTCAGAAAAGATATGAATGTGTTAAAACTTTAATAAAGATGTGTATTTAAAAAAAAGAAAAAAAAAAAGAAAAAAAAAAAAGAAATCCATGAATATATAAGAAAACAGCTGTAGAATAGCTGTCCACTGTAGTGACCAGTATACATGAAAGGGTTAATATGTGACAAAACATCAGATTAGCTGCATTAAAAATGTTCTTATTCCATAGTTTTCGCACAGTTTATCACTTTCTGACATTGCGTTTTAAATATATGTTTCTTTGCTTCAAAAAATTAAACACATTGTGTCCAGCTGAGTGGACATTTTTGTAACTCCGTGAATAACAGGTTCATTAAAAATGTTTCAATCATATTGGGGTTTTTTTCATGCCTAAAGAGGAATAAAAACACTCAGGAAAAAAATCTTGATGAAGGTTCACATAATTAATTCATGAAAGGGTTAAACTCCATGGGTTTTACTGGTGAATCAATGTTGTAGAAGATGATGTTGTTTCCATGGTAACTATGGAGCCTCTGAACGTCCAAATGGGTCGTATCTGATGACCATGAAAAGATGACAAACTGTATTTTACACCAATTATTTACATGTATTGATAGAATTAGTGGATCAACAGGTATTAAACAGTTTAGATCAGTAGATGGTGATGGATGTTTGGGACTTTATGGGTTCATTCATTTTAAGAGTATTTTAAAGACTAGTTAAAAAACAAACAAACAGATGAAACCTCTTAACCCTTTATCAGGCAAGGGACTATTTTTGGTCATTTCTGCACATATTACAAGACAGTAACAGCAACAATCCAATTAGGTTCATACTGTCTACCAGAACTTATACAGATTCCCTTTTCTTATTTGTCAGACTGATGGAAAAACGGTTCGTTCTTTTACCTTGACACGGTACAGGTTGTAGCCGAAACATGTCAAGATAAAAGAATGAACTCTTTTTCCATCTGTCTGACAAATATATGTACCTGCTTTGTTCGGTACCATGAAGTAATGGTGCTAATGTAAGGAATGATGTTCAAAGGGATAATGTGGATTTGGACAGGGGTCTGGATCAGCACTTATGTTGGTCTAATGTTCTAAAAGACATGTTCCTTTCACCTTACATGTGCTTTTCTTGTATTTTTATATATATACCTCTTGTATTTTTATTTTTTTGCCACTTATGGAGGAGAAACCAAATGTGGTAACTTCACTGACCTTGACTTTCTACATGAAAATTAAAAAATAAAATAAAATAGTGGAATAAAGTCTTGTTATGTCCTCCACACACTAATAATAATAATAATAATAATAATAATAATAATAATAATAATAATAATTTTAATTTTTTTATTTAACCTTTATTTAACCAGGAAAAGGATCCCATTGAGACTAAGAAATTCTTTTTCAAGGGAGTCCTGGCCAAGAGACAGCATAAAACACCACACATAGTTACAACATATAATTACCCCATAAAGTTACAACAAACAATAATTTACAGGACAATTCAACTTATGAAAAACACCTGCAAGTCATTGAGTTCTTCTCCAGCACTTTGAGTTTGGATTTAAAAGCATTCAGGGAGATCAAGTCAGAGAGTTTCCGGTCTTTTAGCAACATATTCCATGTGGACTAATAATAATAATAATAATAATAATAATAATAATAATAATAATGATAATAATAATAATAATGCATTTATAACACACTTTTCATTCAGCAGAATCTCAAAGTGCCACAGAGAGAAGACTCTAAGATTGGAATTTTGAATTTCAGAGTAT
This sequence comes from Sphaeramia orbicularis, assembly GCF_902148855.1. Lineage (NCBI taxonomy): Eukaryota > Metazoa > Chordata > Actinopteri > Kurtiformes > Apogonidae > Sphaeramia > Sphaeramia orbicularis. The sequence goes on along the minus strand of NC_043979.1, from coordinate 34,834,111 downwards.
TTCTAGGGCGAACTATAAAGGGTTAAACAAATAATGTTTGAATACTTACTTTCATCCACCACTGTATGCCATCAAGTTAAATTCCCTGATCTGAAGGCTGCTTATAAATAAATGAAATATCTCTGAACATGCAGAACTTATTACATATACTATCACATTGCTTTTTTATTCTGATTTTAACCCTTTCATGCACAGGCCACTCCAGTGGACAGTTCTTCTCCAGCTGTTCTCTTGTATATTAATTTGGATGTTTTAGTTCCATATCAGCCAACACAGTGGATGGACACTTACCATCCCATACACTGACATTCAGACCATTACTGTAACTTTTCTGTTCTTGATAAACCGGATCTGCACTAACATGTTTCAGTGTAAATCAATTATTTGTTAGACGAGATGTTTTTGTTTTTTTTTTGCATATTATCTCCATGAAGTGAGTAATTACTAGCGTTAGAATATGTTAAAATGTGAGAAGACATCAGATTGGCAGCATTAAAAATGTTTTTATGTCATTGTTTTCTGATATTGGGTTTTAACCCTTTCATGCATGAATTACAAGAACATTAATAAAGTTTTTTTTTCTTTTTTTTGAGTGATTTTATTCCTCTTTAAGCATTAAAAAAAAAACAATGCGATACCTTTTTTTTATTAAGCTATTTTTCATGGAGTTGCAAAAATGTCCACTGAGCTAGACACCATATGTTTAATTTTTGAGGCAAAGAAACAAGTATTTACTGATATACAGGGTGGGGAAGCAAAATTTACAATATTTTGAGGCAGGGATTGAAAGACAGTGTATGACCAATTAGTTTATTGAAAGTCATAAGAATTTATTTGCCACGAGAAAATTGACATCATAGAAAATGTTTTTATTCTATGTGTCCTCCTCCTTTCTCAATAACTGCCTTCACACGCTTCCTGAAACTTGCGCAAGTGTTCCTCAAATATTCGGGTGACAACTTCTCCCATTCTTCTTTAATAGTATCTTCCAGACTTTCTCGTAATAGTTTTGCTCATAGTCATTCTCTTCTTTACATTCTAAACAGTCTTTATGGACACTCCAACTATTTTTGAAATCTCCTTTGGTGTGACGAGTGCATTCAGCAAATCACACACTCTTTGACGTTTGCTTTCCTGATTACTCATATGGGTAAAAGTTTCTGAAAAGGTATGGATAATAGTGTTAGGTATGATTATGACATCAATATATGTTTGGTTTCAAAACAATTGACGTAGTGCCTGCTGAGAAAAAACAACTAAATGTTCATTGTAAATTTTGCTTCCCCACCCTGTACTGTGTGGAAACTACGAAATAAAAACATTTTAATGCAGCTAATGTGATGTTTTCTCACATTTGAACATACTCTAATACTAGTCATTATTCACTTCATGGAGATAATAAAAAAGAAAACAAAAACTTTTTTTTTTTTGTTAATTACAGTCTAATAACAATAACAAGGAACTGATTTACACTCAAACTTGTTAGATAAGGTTTATCAAGAACAGCAAAGTTACAGTAATGTTATTAATTGCAGTGTATGGGATGATGCATAAGCGTCCAATATGTTGGCTGATATGGAACTAAAACAACAAAATCAATGAATATACAAGAAAACAGCTGCAGAATAACTGTCTACTGTAGTGACCACTATGCATGAAAGGGTTAAACATATATTTCTTTACTTCAAAAATTAAATGCATGGATATTTTTGTAACTCTAAAAGAAAAAAAAAACTCGATTGCATTGTTTTTTGTTTTTTTTCATGCCTAAGGAGGAATAAAAACACTGCAGAAAAAAATCTTGACTAAGGTTCTCACAATTCATGCATGAAAGGGTTAAAGTCTGTATTCATTGTTGAGGCGTTCATGTGCTCATGCAGAGTCATTTTATTTCATTCAGATAAATAAAGAGGTCAATATACAACTTTATAATGAACCTCCACAATGCGTCTCCATCCATTTTCTAAACTTTTTTTAACAGAGGTGACACAGTGCATTGCCTTGGTTTTATTTTCAGTCATATTTCCGTGTTTTCCGGCTGTTCCTTACTTGTCTGTGGTTGTCTTTACGCAACGCAGTGCAGCCAGGCGCAGCGGAACATAAATCTCCGCGGCATGTAATGAATTGTGAAGTAGCAAACTGGGAAATCAGGGACGCAGTCAGCCTCTGTTGGCCTTTCACGGCGACATAGAAGCAACAATTAGTTCAATAGAATCGATAAGAGGCGATGCTGCAAGAAAAATCCTCATGTAGGCTGTAGCAAAAATATTTATCTCGAAGTGTGCGCTTTATCCATCATCTATTTTAAGTGTATTATTGGATATCACTATGAGATCCAGACAAGAAAATGCAATAGGTTATATTATCTTGGAAAAACATAAAAGTCAGTCCCATGAAGATTACATTTTTTATTATTATTTTTCTAATGTCCTGATTTGCAGAGTATGATTTGTTTGTTTGTTTATAAATATTTTTATTGAAAAGTATGGCACAACAAAGACAAACTCAACAATTCAGGCAATGCAAATCTGACAGAAAAATATAATAATCACTGTCCAACAACAAAAAAAACAACAACAAAAACCCTGAATTCAGAGCCACACTTTGCATTTTTCTTTTTTTTTTTTTTTTTTTTTTTTTTTAACAAGGTGTACAAGAACCAAACCCACAATGAAAATAAGAATAAATTAAAAATGATTTGGTAGTTTTAAGTTTTTTTTGTTGTTTTTTTTTAGATCTTACAATGAAGTCTGCCATATGACTGACACATCTGATAGCAAACACAACTGTTTTACCTTGTGGTTTGTCGCCCCCTAATGGTGAAAAAGTAAAACTACATAATCTTGAAAGCTTCTGTTTTTCTTCCACAAAACAATGTAATGGTGCAAACCGCTGAGGATAGAGCCATGAATAAGTGATTCAGATGCAGGGCTTGTGCTGGACTGCTGTAAAAACTTACATCAAAAACAGCACGTGAGGTAAAGACCTGCAATGCAACACGTCAAGTCATGTCAAACTTCTGTTAAGTGTCTTCAGTGTCTTCATTTTTCTGTAAAACTGGAATAGGATTACCACACAGCAGTGGCACTGAAAAATATAATACATAGATGAATAATCAAGTAAAATGAACAGAAATGTTTTAATAATCATACCGTGATGTGCAGTTCTTCCTGAAATCATTCTCTGAAATCCAGTTTGTAACAAGATCCATATGTAACACTGGAGACAATGAGGTCATGACCCCCTTACAGGAGGTTTATGCTTTAGCCTACATTCAGACATTTGCATACGTGCACATATTTTAATGGTGTGTTCCATTTATCAGATAAATAGGGGTCAATAAAATACATATGAACAGATAAATGTAGATGTCATTTTGGTGTGTGGTAGGACGCAGATCCTTTACTTAAGTAAAAGTGGCTTTAATGTGTAAAAATACAATACTATAAGTAAAAGTCCCACATTCAAAACCTCAGTTTAGTCAAATCTCAAAAGTATTAGTGTCTAAATATATAAAAGTACAGCTGAAAGTAGTAAAATTGGAAAATTAGTCAGTTACAGAATAATTTTTGTGATGTGATGTGAATTTTTGTGAAGCCAAGGTTTTGATCCTATACGAAAGGTAAAAAAAAAAAAAAAAAAAAAAAAAAAAAAAAAGAAAAAAAATCTAAATAAATGACAAACTAAACTACTGGATGGATGGATAGATGGATGTTGACATTGATAATTATCATGAAAAAATATACATTTTTCTCCATTACAGTTTAAATCCTGTGTTTTGATCCTAAATGAATGGTAAAAATAAATAGAATATTTTTTGTGATGTGATGTGAATTTTTGCGAAGCCAAAGTTTTGATCTCATACAAAGGTTAAAAAAAAAAAAAAAAATCTAAATAAATGACAAACTAAATTACTGGACGGACGGACGGACGGACGGACGGACGGACGGACGGACGGACGGACGGACGGACGGACAGACAGACAGACAGACAGACAGACAGACAGACAGACAGACAGACAGACAGACAGATAGATAGATAGATAGATAGATAGATAGATAGATAGATAGATAGATAGATAGATAGATAGATGGATGGATGGATGGATGGATGGATGGATGGATGGATGGATGGATGTTGATATTGATAATTATCATGAAAAAAATGTACATTTTTCTCCATTACAGTTTAAATCCTGTGTTTTGATCCTAAATGAATGGTAAAAATAAATAGAATATTTTTTGTGATGTGATGGGAATTTTTGTGAAGCCAAAGTTTTGATCTCATACAAAGGTTAAAAAAAAAAAAAAAAAAAAAAAAAAAAAAAAAAAATCTAAATAAATGACAAACTAAATTACTGGATGGACGGACGGACGGACGGACGGACGGACGGACGGACGGACAGACAGACAGACAGATAGATAGATAGATAGATAGATAGATAGATAGATAGATAGATAGATAGATAGATAGATAGATAGATAGATAGATAGATAGATAGATAGATAGATGGATGGATGGATGGATGGATGGATGGATGGATGGATGGATGGATGGATGGATGGATGTTGACATTGATAATTATCATGAAAAAATTGTACATTTTTCTCCATTACAGTTTAAATCCTGTGTTTTGATCCTAAATGAATGGTAAAAATAAATAGAATAATTTCTGTGATGTGATGTGAATTTTTGTGAAGCCAAAGTTTTGATCTCATACATAGGTTAAAAAAAAAAAAATCTAAATAAATGACAAACTAAATTACTGGATGGATGGATGGATGGATGGATGGATGGACGGACGGATGGACGGATGGACAGATAGATAGATAGATTCCATAATTTGACACCAATAACATAGATAGATAGATAGATAGATAGATAGATAGATAGATAGATAGATAGATAGATAGATAGATAGATAGATAGATAGATAGATAGATAGATAGATAGATAGATAGATAGATAGATAGATAGATAGATGGATGGATGGATATTGACATTGATAATTATCATGAAAAAAATGTACATTTTTCTCCATTACAGTTTAAATCCTGTTTTGATCCTAAATGAATGCTAAAAATAACTAAATAAATAATAATAATAATAAGGTTAATCTCTGAATGAAAATAAATGAATAAATAATGAAAAAAAGATGGTGATTTGTGGGTTTAACTATGATAAAGACATGATATTTAACCTCAGACGGCACATGAATGAAATATGAGTAAAACAACCAAAAACTGTGAGTTAAAATAAACAAAATAAACTCTAAACATACAGTGATAATGTTATGATTTTACATTTTATGTAAACACATTTGAAGTGTTTCTATGAATCCTCATGCTAACACTTCCATGTATGATTATCTAGTAAAGTCAGCTAAAAACATACAGATGACACATCATTGCCTTTATAGCTCTGGCTGATGCAATCAGAAACCCAGCTTTGTGCTCTTTAAATCTTATTTGAAATCCTATCTGGACACACTTAACTTTTGCACTAACCCTAAAACTGTGACGACGAAAGCCTTATGTGATGAATTTAAGTTGTAATTTATTTATTTTTATTTTATTTTTTTATTTTTTTATTATTATAATTTTTTTCTCTTCTTGTTTATTCCTTTACTTTTATTTTATTTAACTGACTTATTTATTGATGTAATTGTATTTAATTTCTTCCTGCCTCACCTCGAGTATTATGTTTTTTTTTCTCCATGCCATGTTCTGGTCTATGTGTCTATGGTATTTTGTAAATAAAGTATGAAAAAAAAAACAAAAAACAGCTGTTAGATATCAGTGCATAGTAACGCACCATATTTCACTGCCAGTAACGGTAACGGCGTTGCAACGTTTCAAATAGTCATTAATTAGATTACCCGTTACTGGGAAACAATAACGGCCGCTATTTTTGACGCCATTATTCCCTACACTGCTCATAAATAAAATGAGTAATAAATTAAAAAAAAGAAAAAAAAAAAACAGCTGTTAGATATCAGTGCATAGTAACGCACCATATTTCTCTGCCAGTAACGGTAACGGCGTTGTAACATTTCAAATAGTAATTACTGGAAAACAATAACGGCATTAGTAACGCCGCTATGTTTAACGCCATTATTCCCAACACTGCTCATAAATAAAATGAGTAATAAATTAAAAAAAAAAAAAAAAAAACAGCTGTTAGATATCAGTGCATAGTAACGCACCATATTTCACTGCCAGTAACGGTAACGGCGTTGTAACGTTTCAAATAGTAATTAATTAGATTACCCGTTACTGGAAAACAATAACGGCCGCTATTTTTAACGACGTTATTCCCAACACTGCTCATAAATAAAATAAGTAATACATTAAAAAAAAAAAAAAAAAAACAAGGGCAGGCTGTTGCATCTTTCTTTCTCGCAGTTGCACATTACTTCCTTTGTACCGGTCCACTAAACTACACGGCGCACGCTGATTGGCTGCGTCGCGGCGTCGGCGGCAGCGGACCAATCAGCGTGGGCCACGGTGAGCCTGTTGGCTGTACTTTTTGAGGCAGACGCAGCTTCAGCTCCGGCAGCCTGTCCTGGTAGTGTTGTTAGGTGTGGAGACTTACAGAGAGCAGCAGCTAAAACCATGAGACCGCTTTTACTTGGTGAGTGATAACACGAACAGATTTGCAGCTTATTTAAACGTACATTACTGTTTTGTGTCAATATATGGAAGTATCCGCTTGGTTTTCGTCACTTTGTTGCTAGCTTAAAAGCTAAGTTAACACGCAGGCCTCTGTTATCGTTGAATCAATGAATTAATGAAGCTCACTTTGGCCTGTGTTACATAAACCTGCAGGGATTCTCCTAAAAACTGCAGCCTCTTTGACTTTTCTACATATTGAATTGTTGATAATGGTTTGTTCTTGTGTCCTCAGGAGTGCTGGGCTGCTCCCTGGTCCTATCTGTCCAAGCCTTGTATTCTTCTAATGATGATGTTATTGAGCTGAACCCCTCCAACTTCAACAGGGAGGTGATCCAAAGTGACAGTCTGTGGCTGGTGGAGTTCTACGCTCCATGGTGAGTCCACACAACCCTGGGAGTCATCATTCAGTGGTAACAAGTGTCTCAAGGGAAATAAAGTAGGAACAGTGTGACACAGAGAATAGTGCAGAGACTTGTATGCAAAGTTACTTCCAGATTTGAATAAACTTTAATTAACCCATCCATGCATTAATTATGAGAACCTTTATCAAGATTTTTTTTCCTGAGTGTTTTTATTCACAACACAATGTGGTTGAAATTTTTTAATGAACCTATTTTTTTTTTTTATGGAGTTCCAAAAAATGTCCACTCAGCTGGACACTATGCGTTTAGTTCTTGAAGTAAAGAAACAATATCAGAAAGTGTTATAGTATTTTTCATGCAGCTACAGGGTGGGGAAGCAAAATTTACAGTGAACATTTAGTTGTTTCTTCTCAGCAGGCACTACATCAATTATTTTGAAACCAAACATATATTGATGTCATAATCATACCTAACACTATTATCCATACCTTTTCAGAAACTTTTGCCCATATGAGTAATCAGGAAAGCAAACGTCAAAGAGTGTGCGATTTGCTGAATGCACTCGTCACACCAAAGGAGATTTCAAAAATAGTTGGAGTGTCCATAAAGACTGTTTATAATGGAAAGAAGAGAATGACTATGAGCAAAACTATTACGAGAAAGTCTGGAAGATACTATTAAAGAAGAGTGGGAGAAGTTGTCACCCGAATATTTGAGGAACACTTGCGCAAGTTTCAGGAAGCGTGTTAAGGCAGTTATTGAGAAAGGAGGAGGACACATAGAATAAAACATTTTCTATCATGTAAATTTTCTTGTGGCAAATAGATTCTCATGACTTTCAATAAACTAATTGGTCATACACTGTCTTTCAATCCCTGCCTCAAAATATTGTAAATTTTGCTTCCCCACCCTGTAATCTGATGTTTTGTCACATTGTAACATACTCTAATGCTAGTTATTACTCACTTCATGGAGATAATATGCAAAAAAAAACCCAAAACAAAACACTTTTTGATTAAGAAAACAGTTAATTACAGAGTAATAACAATTAGCAAGTGATTTACACTCAAACATGTTAGAGCAGATCATGTTTATCAAGAACACAAAGTTACAGTAATGGTATGAATTATAGTGTATGAGAAGATACATAAGTGTCCGCTGTGTTGGCTGATATGGAACTAAAACCTCCTAAGCCCCTAACCTCCCCCCTTTCCTAAGTCTTTTTATTCGTCTTTAGACATGAAAAAAAAAACAAAACATGCGATTCAACATTGTTTTTTATGAACCTATTTTTCATGGAGTTGCAAAAATGTCCACTCAGCTGGACACCATGCGTTTAATTTTTGAAGCAAAGAAACATGTATTTACTGGCATATTGTGTGAAAACTATGAACATTTTTTTTTAAATGCTGCTAATCTGATGTTCTCTGATGTCACATTTTAACATACTCTAATACTAGTTATTAATCACTTTATGGAGATAATACGCAAAAAAACAACTTTTTGTTTAAAAAAACCTGTTAAATACAGTCTAATAATAATAGCAAGCAACTGATTTACGCTAAAACATGTTAGTGCAGATGAGGTTTATTGAGAACAGTAAAGTTACAGTAATGGTATGAATGTCAGTGTATGGGATGATCCACTGTGTTGGCTGATATGGAACTAAAAAGATAAAATCCATTAATATACAAGAGAACAGCTGTAGAATAGCTGTCCACTGTAGTGACCAGTGTGCATGACAGGGGTAAGTAAGTAAGTAAAGCTTTATTTATATAGCACTTTTTAAAACAACATGTTACAAAGTGCTTCACATAAAGGGGAGATAGATCAAATCAAATTTTAAGCCAATTTACAGAAACCCAACAGAATCCTCCAGGAGCAAACACTTATGACTGGTGACAGTGGCGAGGAAAAACTTCCCTTTAACAGCAGAAATCTCGAGCAGACCCAGACTCCTGAAGGATGGCTGTCTGCCTTGACCAGTTGGGGTTAGAGTGAGAAAGTAAAGGAGGAGAAAAGAGAGAGCGATACAGATAGAGAAAGACTGGGGGAGAGGTGGGGGGTAGGGGGAGACACATGCACAGATAACTGAACTAGAACATCTATAGAACAGTATAATAAACACTATCGTAACAATATGGGTAAGTGAGTGATGACGATAAAGGTGGAGAGAGGCAGGACCACAGCAGCAGGTCCAGAGATGATCTTAGGAAAACCTGTGAAGATCCACAGAAAAACCGGTGATGATCCTGGGAAAACCTGTGAGGTGATAAAGCACAGAGACTCCAGGGAAGAAGTCAAGTCAGTAACATGAATTCACTGAGACGTAAACAGAAGAGATTTAATGAAATGCTTGTTTATAAAAGTGAGTTTTTAAGAGTCGCTTGAAGGTGTCTATAGAATCTGATGATCTAATGTGATGGGGAAGACTATTCCAGAGGGTTGGGGCCAGAATCTCAAAAGCACGGTCGCCTTTTGTTGAGAAGTTGGAGCGAGGGATGGATAGGAGGTTAATGTTTAATGAACAGAGTGGTCATGACGGTGAGTAGGGAACTAGGAGGTCAGAAATGTAACTGGGGCGAGGTTGTGCAGGGCTTTAAAAGTAATTAGGAGTATTTTGAAGTGGATGCGGAATTTTATTGGTAGCCAATGTAGGGACAATTAAGGGAGGACTTATTCTACTATTATATACTAATTATACTAGTGTGCATACTTTTATTTGTGTAACTAAAAGTCTCCATAAACAACATATTTTATTGACATCCTGTAACTCTCAAAGACCTAAACAGCCGATGGATCCAAAAACATCCACTGATCTAAAATGTTTAATAACTTTTCAACTCATAAACTTATCAGTACATCTAAATAGCTGCTAAAATGCGGTTTCTCAGCTTTTCAGCCACATCAGATTAGTCTTTTTTGGGTGTTCAGAAGCTCCATAAAACTGACATGATTAGGGGTGTTAGAAAATATCAGTTCTGCAATATATCGCGATATTTCATTTCACAATACTGTATCAATATTAAAAAGTGCTGTATCGATATTTTTAGGTATTTATTCAAATGCAGATATGGCAGAGGTTCGTTTTTGTTTTTTCTTTTTCTTTTATGTTTAGATTTTATTTATTATAATTAACCACTGTTTTATTAAATACTGGTTATTTGAAGCATCCTAAAAGCGCTTTTTACTGTCTGAGAGGCAAATGTTAGTTCCTTTGGAAACTGGGAGAATTAGAAAAATTGTGATATAGCATTAGATCCTGTTCTGATCAAATAAAAATGTGTTTAGTATTTGTGCATATCTCTGGTGTAATTCAAGTTTTTCCAGGAGATAATCTTAAAAAAAAAAGAACCAAACAAAAATTGCTTTTTTTAACAGTATCATGATCCCAGTATTGTGATTTGTATCGTATCACCAGATTCTTGCCAATGCACACCTTTAGTCATGATCTCCAACACTGAGTCACCAACAAAACGCATGAAGTTTGACAGATGGCAGCAGTTGCAGATACTTGATTTTACATTCCATTAAGGATTTATTACTTTGTCTTCAGTTGTCACTGTCGTTGAAAAATGCAGTGGATAATATTATAATAAACAATAATAAATCACTTATGAAAGGTTGAATGTAGAGAAAAATTCATTTGGAAGCTGCCACAAAAATAGTTTTAGGTCATCAAAGGTTGGCCAGAAAAGTCAATATCAGTCATTTTGATGATGATTTATTATTTGCTTAAAGACTGATTTTTGGCCCTGAGTGAAAGATGAAGAAACAATACAGTTGTTAGTTTTAAACTACTGTGCATGATCAGAAAACATTCACCCAAACAGCAAAACAGTTTACAAATCTAGAGGCAGAACATGTAATACATACAAACAATTCTAATGATAAAATGTTTGATGAGTTTCTGTCTTTGCCCTCATTTTTTTGTCCCTTTCAGTTCAGTTTGTGTCATAAAAAGTGCAAAGTATAACAAAATATATGAAAAATGGATATATATGGATGAGTAAAATTAAGAAAAAAAACAAACAACACAATAAAACGTTTATAAAATGTTTTGACAATGTCACGACAAACAATTTGTAGAATTATCATTGTAATGTTAGCACTCAGGACTTTGGTTGGCTATTTGGTATTTAAATAAATGCATGTTTTGCTGTGAAATGCATTTGGCCTAAAATAAACCTAAAATCAGAGGAACAGCAGGAGCATCTCGCATTATTCTCGCAATTTTGAGTCTGTGTCAACAAGTCGGTGTTTCTTTATAAGAATATTATTATTCGATCACCTTTCTTGTTGTCACTTGTTATAATTTATGATGCCTGTCATAAAAATTATACGGCCAACTTTTACAACTAGACATAACTATTAATTCGATGTAATAACTCCCCCCCCCCCCCCCTTTTTTTTTTTTTTTTTTTTTTAAATTTCTCAGGTGTGGCCACTGTCAGAGCCTTGCACCAGAGTGGAAGAAAGCAGCCACTGCCCTCAAGGTAAACAGAATAAATGTGGTCATCTTTAGAGTTTAATAGTACAAGTTTGACTGTACATCCTGCTGACTCACTGGTTGTTTCTACAGATGGGTTCAGTGTCTGTAAATAAAAGTTTGACATCTATTTATGAGTCAAATGTACCCGTTTAAGGTGACAATGTCAAACGTATCATTCTTGATTTAGTCAGTTCACCTCCTCGTTGTTAGAGGCTGGTTTTGCATTTTCACTAGATATTTATAGACCCATGAAACAGGTATCCATTGTCCATTTCACAAAACTTAAAAAAAAAAAAGAATGGTTTCATGTTCCTGCTTTTAACCTTTAAGACCGAGAACAGACGACATTGAATCCAAGTCACAGTTACCCAGCTCCGCTTACAGCTACGTCAATCATGAGTGGGAATGACAGCAAACAGAGGTGTGAGATGTGGGAAGAAATGAGGCTGTTAAATGTTACTGATACTGTTGCTGATTAAAAACAAGCTTATCTGATTTAATATGATTTTCCACATATTCACTGTCATCACCTCTAATTTTATGTTGTCGGACATCATCACTTATGCACATAAATCACAAATGCATGACTTTTAGAGATGCACAGCAGCACTTAAATGATACCCCAGAAGCTTATGTAATTCAGCTACTGTTTAATCTTGATGTAACGCAATGTGAAAAGTCCTGACAATGTGTTTATTACAATTTTCAGGGTATTGTCAAAATCGGTGCAATAGATGCCGACCAGCACAAGTCATTGGCTGGGCAGTACAGCATCAGAGGTTTCCCTACTATCAAGATCTTTGGAGGAAACAAGAACAAGCCAGAAGAATACCAAGGTACAGTCCAAAGAAGAACTAGGGCTGGGCAATAACACAATAACGATATACAGGGTGTCCCATAAGTCTCCATACATAGGAAAAATAACCGTTTCTTGACATCAACCATTTTTATTTATATAATATGCTCTATATGACTGCCATTTTGTCGGGAACACATTTCAATGCGTGTCTGCTGAAGAACTATAAAGAAGAAATATAAAGAAATACATGTTAGAACCATATATGTATGGAATGTATTATGTCTCCTATGTATGGAGACTTATGGGACACCCTGTATATTGCGATATAACTTTTCCTAAATAGAAATATGAGACATGCTTGATACAATTTCGATAAAATTCATTTGTCCGTGTTTTTTTGGGGGGGTTTTTTTGGGTTGGGGTGGTGGTGGTGGGGTCCATGCCTACTGCAATACTAATACATGTAAACCGTATAGCCATATAACTGAAACTTAAGACACTTATAAGATGGGGGTCAATAAATCTTAAAATGGGGGGGGCTAGGGGGAGATGAATAAAGCAGGGGGGATAATACATAATGGCAGAGGGGGGGATAATTCTTTTTTTTTTTTTTTTTTTTTTTTTTTTAATATCTTCTTATTTCACACAAGAGAATCTTCCAGATACAGCACAAACATAGTCATACTGCGTCTCACTTTTTACAGTTCTCTTTTGTGCATTCTTCCCACCTCCCATCCCTAAAGAAATAAATCAACTAAACACACACAAAAGTAACAGGCCAAAAATATACATGTCTAAAGGGAAAAAAAATTATAATAAAATAAAAATATTAATAATAATTAAAAAAAAAAATAAAAAAATCATCATCATCATCATTCTCACAATAACATTAATAAGGGTAACAACATAAGCATGAGCATAATTATGCATGCTGTAACATAAATAGCAATAATAGGGCAGTATTCATGATCTACAAACTCAAACTTTCTCCATACCAGAAAGTAAAGGCAACCAAAATTCATTAAAGAGATGGCCCCGATTGTATTTATCCAAAGTCAGTTTCTCTAAAGGTAAAAAAGAAGACAGTTGATCATGGAAGATCTTAAAAGATGGAGGGGAGTCATTCTTCCAAAATAAAAGTATGCATTTCTTTGCGAAGTGGGGGGGATAATTCTAAGAGCGGAAGAAGGGACTTCTCCATAAGTATCACGATGTATGTGTTTTTCTCTGTCTCTTTCATTTCTTCACATCTAAAAAAATTAAGCTTGACAAAAAAATAGTGATTTGATTTACATCTTGATACATATCGATATCGTCTGATACGGAAAAAAATGATCGCGATATGATTTTTTTTTTGTCCATATTGCCCAGCCCTACATCAAACTGCCGACTTCTAGTTCTGAATATGCCTCCATGTTGTTTTCTAATTTACCACTAAAATTTGTTTGAGGAGACAAATGTTTCTCAACTTTACCAACTCTCGTCAGTCACTGTTGGATGGATGGGCTTACAACAACTTTTGGCTTTATGATTTGGTTAAAAAAGTCATGTTGTGATCATTGTTGCATTTTGAGTCTAGTTTTAGAGATATATTTTTGAATGAAACAAACAAACTAGTGTAAAGAGTACAAATTGTGATAACTTTCATTTTGGCATTTTTACACAGTACACCTCCTCATGTTACTTGATCCAACATATGAGCAAACACACACTGGACCTTTAAATTGTTTGCCCGGCCAGCCATCCGGTTTTCGCAGTGTATCCAATACTGTGAAAGAGGGATGTAACAGTTACCGGTATAATGATAAACCGTGGTAAAATTCCCGACGGTTAGTATTACCGTTTAAATTCTAATTATCATGATAACCGTGTTTGATTACCGCACTTTGAAAGAGAAAGAGAGAGAGAGAGAAAAAGAGAGAGAGAGACCCTAAAACAACTCAAACTTGATATGGAAAATGGTCAAACAATGGCCATAATATGCCATTTTTAGTACACATTTGTATGTTTAATGTTTACATATTAATATTTGAATATTTCTGTCAGCTGAAAGTACATTGTGCGTATTATTTATTTGATTTTTTTTTTTTTTTTTTTCAAAAAATACAACTTGGTTAAATTATTTCAGTGTGTGTAAGTACTTTTTGAACATTTTGAGCACATTTCAACAATACCGTGATAATAATGGGAACCGTGATAATTTTGGTCACAATAACCGTGATATGAAATTTTCATATCATTACATGCCTGCTGTGAAAACAGTCTGGAATTGGGCTAATCGCTGCGAAATATGCACGATCTAATTTTTACCAGATCAATCACAAGTCAGTGGGATGGGTGTTTCGCAGTGCGTCATACAACTTATTTTTATTGCGAATCAAAGTCCGTTCCAGTCTGCAAATCTCTTTACAACTGTTGTCAAGTTAAGTTGTTTACTTGATTCAAAAATAAGGTTGGAATTACAGATTACTCCTGTATTCTTAAATTTCTTTGACAAAAACGTCATATCCATCTTATCTGTGATTGGTTACTCGGTGCCTGTTAGTCCCGCCTTCATTTTTGGATTCAAGCCGGAAATTCCAGACAGATTTCTTATTGAGAAAGACGGACATTTTACTGAAATGCTATCCCACTGTCTGACACTGCATTTTTTTTCTCTTTTATTTCTTTTTCTTCCTTTTTTCTTTTTTTTTTTTTCTCTTTTTCTTCCTTTTATGGGCTCAGCTGGCTGACAGGCAGCTGTCTGTACCGATAAGGCAGCAGCCGACACCAACTGTACTCCCAGTCATCATTGCCCATTTTTCTGACACCTTTGCTTGTGTATCCTCTTTTATTTGGACATTTTACCAGGGAGTATCTCACACTACTTTTTGTTTTTGTTTTTTTTTTTTCTATTTGTCTTGTCCAGCGTCCTAACAGCAGAATGGTAGTCTGGTTCCTTTTGGTGCTGAACAAATTTGCTTTGCCAAGGGTAACTTCATAAAGTATATGAAGCGCCCTTTGATATTCTACTGTGTTTATTATGAGTTTTGTTGAACCACATTTCGATGCCGGACCTGACATGGGGGGTGGGGTGTGGGGGTAGAAGAAGGGGAGAGAACAAGAGAGAAGAAGGTGGCGAAGACCCTCACAAGAAAGTATCAACAGTACAAGCGGTAACAACCATGGAGACAATTATAATGGTAACAGTAACTACAACCAGAACTGAGTAAACTGGACAGAAGAGAGAGAGAAACAAAAAACAAAACTGACACTGCATTTTAATAAATTTTGCCACTCGACTTCAGCTTTTTAAAAACGATAGGAGATTAGTTGATCTTTATGTTCACTAGTGTTTAACCCGTGCATGCTCCTGACCCTCCAGGTGGACGCAGTAGCCAGGCCATTGTAGATGGAGCCATGAATGCTTTGCGTACTCTGGTAAAAGACCGGCTCAGCGGGAAGGCCGGTGGATCCAGCTACAGCAAACAGGTAGAGCAACTGACGAACACTGTCGGTTAAAATGAACGAGATAACTCTGAAATGAAGAAAGATGTGTAACAGAAAACTACTCCCTGGCAGAGTGGAAGTGGCGGAAGTGGCGGAAGCGGCGGCGGCAGCAAGAAGGATGTGGTCGAGCTCACCGATGACAACTTTGACAAGATGGTGCTGGACAGTGATGACGTGTGGTTGGTGGAGTTCTTCGCCCCGTGGTGTGGACACTGCAAGAAGTGAGTCTGGCGCTGTCGACTCCATCCCCCGATGGAGTGCACAAACCAAGGCGTTTATTTAACCGTTCAGTCCCAAAAAGAGAGACACCATATCCGTCTTAACTTGAAAGTAGAACAGGGGTCAAGGGATTTTGTTTCGACTGCTCTTAGCCTTGAAAAACTGAGACAGTGTTTGTCTTTGGAGAAAAACGGCACTCTGTAAATCAGGAGAATCCCCAAACGCTGCAGTAAACCTTTCATTTGGACTCCTGTTTCTGTCTTATAAATCACATTAACGTTTCCTGCATTTGAAGTCCGATTCCAGTGCCTTTACATGTTTATAACTGATGACCGAAATAGCTTAATAATTCCAGTAAAGTTTCTCTCTGCTATAAAAACAACCCATGGCTCTAGGGCCACATTTGGATCTTGGGCCCTTTTCAAGTGGCTCCATGTGGCTTTGTCAAAAAATATATGGAAATGTGTAACACTTTTATGTATGTATTTATTTATTACACGTTATTGTCGTAACCTGAAAGTCATTCTGAATTTAAAAAAATAGTATTAGTAGTAGTTAAAGTAGACTATGTGACAATTACGACAATTACTCCATTTACTTTATACTGGGGTGCGATGGGGGGGGGGGGTTAACATGACAAATTTACGGGGCCCAGCATTTGTGGGGGGCCCATAGAGCAGAGGAGGGGGTCCAGTGGATACCAAGGTTATTATCATTAACGAGAAAACTAACAATATGACGAAAGATACAATTGAAAAAACATTTTCGTTAACTGATAATATAATTATAAGAAAAAAACCGATAACTAACTGAAACTGTATTGTGTGCTTACAAAACTAACTAAAACATGTAAAAATTATGGATAAATTTCCCTTCATTTTCGTCTTTGTAAATGTCGGATTGATACGAAAGTGATTTATTTCGCTCTAGTAATTCTAGCGGCACCATACTACACTTCACAGTCCGTCACTTCTCGTCACTTGTGGTTTAGAGTCGTCTTCTCATCCCAACTCTACCTGGAAACATGGAGACTAAAGTTGGGAGAAAGCAGAGTCCTGTATGGGATTTATGTGAATACGACGGCAAAGAACATAAAAGATATGAAAAAACTAAAATTAATACTAAAACTAAGCATTTAGAAAAAAAAATGAAAAGTAGTAAAAACTGAATTAGAGAAAAAAAAAAAAGTCCAAACTAAATAAAACTAAACTATAATGAAAAATCCAAAACTATTATAACCTTGGTGGATACAGGCTAGAAATTGTGAGAATGTCCTGTAAAATCCGCTGTATAAGAGAGACATAGAAGTCAGGAATCGGACGTTCAAAGCATGTTAAGTTTCAGTTTTGTTTTCATGCTAGCGCAAGTGACGTTATATGTGAATCGTGCACACCCCCCCACTCCGACAGACTGACAAGATACTGAATTTTATGAAAGGGCCCACAGTTGGTAGCAGCACTCCTGGCTTCATGTACCAGTCGATTTTGTGTTTGTTTGGTTTTTTTTTTCTGCACAAACACAATAACGACAAATGTCAGTTTTCTTTAGTATAGTTCTATAAATGCACAGAACCTTTGATTGATCCTTGACATACTCCATACGAACTAATCCTTTAAGGTAAAACGTCTAGGGATATCTTTTGGCTCCAGTTTTTTTTTTCTTTTTCAGTTCTAAAATGGCTCTTTCGATGGTAAACTTTGCCGACCCATGCTTCAGATGATACCTTCTGTCCTGTGAATTATAGCTGTTTAAGTGCATCTCACATGGTCTGTTTTTCTTAATCGTCACCAGCCTGGAGCCTGAGTGGGCGGCTGCTGCTACAGCTGTCAAAGAGCAAACCAAGGGCAAGGTACGCCTCGGAGCTGTGGACGCAACTGTGCACCAGGGTCTGTCCAGCCGCTACGGGGTGAGTACGAATGTTAAGTGATGTAGTACGCTGCACATATAGAAGAGGGTGGATGTAGTATTCGTCAGTAGAAGAAGAAGGTAGGACTTAAGTGTTTACCTCAAACTAATTTAGCATTCATCAGCATTGAACATTTTAAGTGACTGTAAAGTGAAAGTTAAATTCTTCACATTTTGCAGATGTTGGTACAGTATCCAAATCACAGCAGCTTTTGGTGGAGTGTTTCTATCCATACAACTGAAATGATAAACCCTTTTTTTTTAAGACTGCCATTTCCAACAGGCTGCCTAAGTGTCGTCATGTTTTCTTTGTAGTAAAAGTGTCAGAAAATGTGTTTTTTTGCCAATTATTTTGCACCTTTGTTGTCAGGAAGAACTTAACTTTCAATATCTGGCCATTAATTACACTGGGTTACAAAAAAATATTTTTTGCAAGTTGTCTTGGTTTTTTCAAGTGAATTAGGACCATTTTGCACGGCTAAATCCAAAAATGACATCTGTTTTTCTCAATCAGGTCAGGGTTTTTTTGCTAATTTGATTTTGAAAAATTTGATCTTCTCACAAAATTGATTACATTTTTGTAAACTTTATCTTGGTCACCAAGTTTAATACCACAATAAGATTGGTAAGCACACTTTATGAAACTTGTGACTTGATTCCTGTTAGGTACAATGGTGTATTCACCGCAGATGTAGCAGAATATGTCAGGCTTATTTTTGCAAGATCTTCTAGTCGAAGCCATTTCATTCACCTGTAATATTAAAAAAAACAATCATAAATTGGCAAAAGTAAAATCTTCAGAACTCGTTTATTGCAAGAAATATGAAAGAATTTTGTATCATATGATGTGAAAATGCCCATAAATGTAAGCAAAAATGTTAAAAAGCCAATATGTAGCATAGTTCAGAAAGTTGACCTGATTGAGCAAAATTAATGTGATTTTTGGATTCAGCACACCAAAATTATCCTAAATCAGCTCAAAAAACTTAAACAATAAATTTGTTGTTGACCAGTGTAATTATTCTAAATAATAAGTGCTTAACCCTTTCTTGCATAGTGGTCACTACAGTGGACAGCTGTTCTACAACTGCTCTCTTGTATGTTCATGGGTTTTAGTTCCATATGAGCTGACATAGTGGATGCTCATGTACCATCCAATAATACACCAACATTCATACCATTACAGTAACTTTGCTGTTCTTGATAAACCTGATCTGCACTGACATGTTTGGGTGGAAATCAGTTGCTTGTTATTATTATTAGACTGTAATTAACAGGGTTTT
This sequence comes from Sphaeramia orbicularis, assembly GCF_902148855.1. Lineage (NCBI taxonomy): Eukaryota > Metazoa > Chordata > Actinopteri > Kurtiformes > Apogonidae > Sphaeramia > Sphaeramia orbicularis. The sequence goes on along the minus strand of NC_043979.1, from coordinate 34,814,888 downwards.
TTTTTTTAATGTTTTTTTTTTTATACACAAAAAGTTGGGGTTTTTTTGCATATTATTTCCATGAAATGAGTAATGACTAGAATTAGATTAAGTTAAAATGTGAAAAAACATCAGATTAGCAGCATGAAAAATGTTTTTACTTCATAGTTTTCTCAGTAAGTACATCTATTTGCTTAAAAAATTAAATGCATGGTGTCCAGCTGAGTGGACACTTTTGCGACTTCATGAAAAATAGGCTCATTAAAAAATTCAATTGCATTGTTTTTTGGAATGCCTAGAGGAATAAAAACACTCAGGAAAAAAATCCTTGATTCATGCTTTCATAATTCATGCATGAAAGGATTAAAATAGTGTGTTTTAGTAAAAAAGAAAAAAAAAAACACGACTTGAAGTTTTTAGCATATTTATTATCAGAAACAACCGTAAATGTCCATAATGAAACTTTTTTAGATTGCAGAAATAAACTTCCATCTATTTTACATCTGCTCAAACATGCTTTTCGGTCCTGAACATTCAGTATCCATATTATGGCTTCATATTTTTGGTTATTTACAGGCATTTTTTAGCCTGTGTGGAAGTCTGTGAAACAGTTCCTTCCTACTTGTAACCGAGTCCCACATTGCTGCCATAAAGTGTGATATACTGTTTGAAAGCTCAGGATCTCAGCTTTCTGATGCCATTTGAATTTTGTGGGTAGTGCAAACATTTGAGGAGTTAAAGTGCAAAATGCAGCGCCGAAGAGACTGCTGATCTTAAAGGGTTAAACTGGGCTGATAAATATTGTTTTTGTTTTATTAATCTTTCGTTCTTGCTGCCACCTCTATTAAATCTGCAACAGTGGGAACAGTTCGACTTGAAACAAGAGAAATTTGGTGCACGGTGAATCATTCACACATGGAAGATGATGGTGATGCATTTATGTAACACCCTCATTGCCATAACTACTGATAGGTTTTCTGTTTTCTCCTAACAGCTGATCATGTCTTTCAGATGCAGATTATATAAATGTTATGTAACCGAGACATGCATGCTGTATTCATTTAAAAAAAACAAAACAAACATGTTTCCTTTTGCGCAGATCCGTGGATTTCCCACTATTAAGGTGTTCCGCAAAGGTGAGGAGCCGGAGGACTACCAAGGGGGGCGGTCCCGCGGTGACATCATCGAGAGGGCGTTGGATCTGTTCTCTGACAACGCCCCTGCTCCTGAAGTGCTGGAGGTCGGTACAGTTGTGTGTTTGCAAAGTTGTGAAGGTTAATAGTGCTGGTGCTTGGGGGGGTGGGGGGGTGGGGGGAGTCCAAGTCTGGGTCGGTACATTGTTCATGATCTGTCCTTGAAGAAGTAGATTCCACAGAATTCTAAGGCTTAGCATCTCTGTTGTTCCTAAACTGTAATATTAGGCCTATGCTTTATTTTTCATGCTTATTGCTGAGGATTTTATTGGTATTTTGAGCACAAGTGTTGATGAAAGATGCGTATTACAGGGTTCGTACGGGTGCTTGAAATCAGTGAAAATGCTTGGATTTCAATGGTGTGTTTCAAGGTCTGAAAAATTTTTAGTTTTAAGTGTTTGAAAGTGCTTGCAATTATAAGTCTGTTTTTATTTCTTTATTTCTTTATAATAGTAACTGCCAGGTTACTTACAGAGAGGTGACACATTTTTGAAAAATAAAACTGTCAAAAAAGGAAATTAGCAGGTGTTCTCAGGTCGACTCCAGGTACATTTTAATCTTAATCTTTGTCTCGGTGTGAGTGTGTCTGAAGAACACCAAGTGGCTTCTCTTTTTTTAGATAAAACTTTGTTTTCTTTTTTAATTCCTAAATTTTTGACAATTATGAAACATAATTTCAGATGTTTTTAGCAAATTACAATGTACATCATTGTAAAAAAGATGATCATGAGTAGGGATGCACCAATACCGATACGAGTATCGGCATTGGCTCCAATACTCAGTGTGTGTACTCGTACTTGTAAAAGACATCCGATACAAATGCACCGATACCACTTATGGCCGTTTGACATTCACAGTTCAGTGCAGCAGGTATGCAGCGGTGGAATAATGTGTGGGGAGTGTGGAGAGTTTTCAAAATAAGTGACGGTGATTAAAGTAACACTGACTGACAGTAACGTTAAAGACACAGACAGATACGGACGCAGCATTCTGTCTGTCCTCTGCGTACATTCCATCTGTTTTCCAGGTGCTGGCGGATGTTTACCCAGAATGAGAATACCAGAGGTAGTACGGAGCAGTGCGGACCGCCGCCAGCGGAAGTGAAAACGAAATTTATCGCTCATTTCCCTTTTCTCTACCTGCTGAAGCTTAGCTTTTAAGCCTTACTAGCGAAAACGCTGCAATATTAGTATCACATTAGTGTTACCTCTGTCATCTCCATGTTTGTTTTTACTGACTTTCTTCCTCGTCTTCTCAAAAAACTTTACTCTTCTTCGCGGTATTTGTCCAGTATGGTTAATTCAGAGCGGCGCCCCCAGGTGGATTAATTGAGAAACGCTCATTCCAACACATTAAATGTCAGTAGCAGCACTTTTTTCCAGTCAGACTAATGACAACGACAGTAAAGCACATTTACAAAAGGAACTAAGAACTGGAATGGGATTATTAAGTACTCGTATCGGTACTCGGTATGGACAAGTACTCAAATGTAAGTACTTGTACTCAGTCTGGAAGAAAGTGGTATCGGTGCATCCCTAATCATGAGTATATGTATTCCTGCAGATATGTGTTTTACCCCAGCGATAAGGGGCTGTGCTGTGAAACTTTGAAAATGACCCTTAAAGTGCATGAATTTGACCTTGAAAAACGTGTACGAACCCTGATATTAACACAATGGTTGATTATTACTAAAGATTGAACAATAAAGAAAAGTTATTAAACCGCAATCAAAACTTAAAGCAACTGTGTGGTTTCCTTTCAGATCCTTAATGAAGACGTCTTAAAGAAGACCTGTGAGGACAGTCAGTTGTGTGTGATCGCCGTACTGCCACACATTCTGGACACAGGTGAGACCAAACACCGAAACACTGAAAATCCAGTAGAACCTCCAAGTACACAAAGCATAGGATGTGAGAAAACTGTCCAGTGTAGTAACTAGGGATGGGTACCTTTCACATTTAAACCAATACAGTACCGATACATGGTTATACAATGGTACCTGTTTTCAGTACTTTTTTTTTCCCCCCATAACCTTTATTTCAGTGACACCAAATGAAAAGGAAACTTGCGTACAATTTTATATAATATTTACATTAAATCATCATAATGTACAGGGTGGGGAAGCAAAATTTACAATGAACATTTAGTTGTTTTTTCTCAGCAGGCACTACGTCAATTGTTTTGAAACCAAACATATATTGATGTCATAATCATACCTAACACTATTATCCATACCTTTTCAGAAACTTTTGCCCATATGAGTAATCAGGAAAGCAAACGTCAAAGAGTGTGTGATTTGCTGAATGCACTCGTCACACCAAAGGAGATTTCAAAAATAGTTGGAGTGTCCATAAAGACTGTTTATAATGGAAAGAAGAGAATGACTATGAGCAAAACTATTACGAGAAAGTCTGGAAGTGGAGGAAGCAACAAAAAAACGTACCAAAGCTTTTATTAAAGCTCTCAAATCCAAAATCCTAAAGGATCCAACCAAATCCATGAGAAAAATGGCAATTGAACTTGAGGTAGACAACGAGACCGTTAGAAATGCAGTAAAATATGATTTGAAGATTTAAATTCTCGTGACTTTCAATAAACTAATTGGTCATACACTGTCTTTCAGTCCCTGCCTCAAAATATTGTAAATTTTGCTTCCCCACCCTGTAGGGGTAGGGAGGGGGTTGGGGGTTAGGATATATGGTATGTAGTGTACAAAAGAAACAAAATGCATGATTGACCAGGTAGTATAAAACAATATCCTGTCTTGGTTGTGTAAATATTTTATGTGTGAAGTGTGGAAGATGTGAATGTTGCGATGTGGGCTTCTCAAAAAAAACAGGGATATGACCAAAGGTAATCATTAGGTAACTGAAAGTAAGTGAGAAGAAGAGAAAGGAATAGGAGAGGGAGGAAAAGAACGGAGGAAAATGGGGGGGGGGGGGGGGGAAGTAATAAAAAAACAAGTAAAGAAATAAATAAAATAACCAAAAAACAAGAG